>NC_079195.1:13447469-13747469 GCF_029499605.1 Hyla sarda
ATATGTGTGTATGTATATATGTGCGTGTATGTACATACCGTGTATGTGTATATGTGTATATATATGTGTGTATGTATATATGTATATATGTGCGTGTATGTACGGTATATATGAGTGTATGTGTATATGTATATATATATATATATATATATATATATATATATATATATATATATATATGTGTGTGTGTGTGTGTGTGTGTATGTGTGTGTATATAAATATATATATACACACACACATACATACATATACACATACACTCATATATACCGTACATACATGCACATATATACATACACACACACACCTACATATATATATATATATATATATATACACTCATTGTAATAATAATGATATCATATTATTATAGGCTGTTTCCCAACCAGGGTCCCCTCCAGCTGTTGCAAAACTACAACTGACAGCATGCCCGGACAGCCGAAGGCTGTCCGGGCATGCTGTTGGTTGTAGTTTTGCAACAGCTGGAGACACCCTGGTTGGGAAACAGTTAAAATGGAACAGGATAATGGAATCCGTCATGTCCTTCGCATTAAGGATCTGGCACAGAGTGGCTGTATTATAAACTTTAATGTGAACAGGGCCTAATGGATTTTCATGAAAATAAGCTTTTGGAGTGTCACTAGAGCCCAACATGATGATAGATTCATATAGGGTGCCTAATATTATTCCTTATGGAGGCCATACATTGCCCTGTATGTATTATTTATGTGAAATGCTGTACTCACTACCAATCTGAACAACATGAAATGATATTTATTTTGACACTGTATAACCGCCCACCCCATTATCTGTGTGCAATGGTTTATTCTGCAAAGAAGGTCAGTTAATGACACTTGCGCTGTTGTGGACCAGACTAATGTGCACACACATAACAGGGGGGGGGGGGGGGGGCGGATGATAACTGTGCCAAAGAAAAAAAATCAAGTGAACTTCGTTACTTCAATATTTCTATGGAGTTAAAAGCTTCACATATATAATTTATGAATATAGTACATTACAAAAGCTGTACGGATCTACTCAGTGTTGTAGAGCTGAACCTACACTAGCAGATGGTTAGAGTCACATGTAATGATAATAGATGAGGAAACTCGAACACCTCTTCTTTAGGACGCCTGCTGTTTTAGAACATTTTACGTCAAATAATGTGAATGAGAATCGATGTAGGTGTCAGGAATAATCCAGCCATGAATTGCCGTATTAAACACGGTGGAGTTCACAGACAGCAGAGATCTATGGGTTTACGTCTATAATGTGGAGAGAAGCGGGGACCATACTCCCAACTGGGGCTGGAGCATAGCGAGACTGGCACGCAACCCAAGGGTGAGGGGTCTATACGGGAAGAGCTAATATGGCAGCATGTCTGGCACAGTCATTAGGGGCACTGTGGACCAGTACTATTAAGAACCATTATGAATGGGAGCATTGTGGACCCCATATTAAGAACTATTATTGTGAGCACTGTGGACTGACACTATTATTTATTGGGGCACTGTGGACCAGCACTATTATTAATTGGGGCACTGTGGACCAGCACTATTATTAATGGAGGCACTGTAGACCAGCACTATTATTAATGGAGGCACTGTAGACCAGCACTATTATTAATGGAGGCACTGTAGACCAGCACTATTATTAATGGGGGCACTGTAGACCAGCACTATTATTAATGGAGGCGCTGTAGACCAGCACTATTATTAATGGAAGCACTGTATACCAGCACTATTATTAATGGAGGCACTGTATACCAGCACTAATATTAATGGAGGCGCTGTATACCAGCACTAATATTAATGGAGGCACTGTAGACCAGCACTATTATTAATGGGGGCACTGTAGACCAGCACTATTATTAATGGAGGCACTGTAGACCAGCACTATTATTAATGGGGGCACTGTAGACCAGCACTATTATTAATGGGGGCACTGTAGACCAGCACTATTATTAATGGAGGCACTGTAGACCAGCACTATTATTAATGGGGGCACTGTATACCAGCACAATTATTAATGGGGGCACTGTAGACCAGCACTATTATTAATGGATGCACTGTAGACCAGCACTATTATTAATGGGGGCACTGTAGACCAGCACTATTATTAATGGAGACACTGTAGACCAGCACTATTATTAATGGAGGCACTGTATACCAGCACTATTATTAATGGGGGCACTGTATATCAGCACAATTATTAATGGGGGCACTGTAGACCAGCACTATTATTAATGGAGGCACTGTAGACCAGCACTATTATTAATGGAGGCGCTGTAGACCAGCACTATTATTAATGGGGGCACTGTAGACCAGCACTATTATTAATGGAGACACTGTAGACCAGCACTATTATTAATGGAGGCACTGTAGACCAGCACTATTATTAATGGGGGCACTGTATACCAGCACAATTATTAATGGAAGCACTGTATACCAGCACTATTATTAATGTAAGCACTGTATACCAGCACTATTATTAATGGAGGCACTGTAGACCAGCACTATTATTAATGGGGGCACTGTAGACCAGCACTATTATTAATGGGGGCACTGTAGACCAGCACTATTATTAATGGGGGCACTGTAGACCAGCACTATTATTAATGGGGCACTGTAGACCAGCACTATTATTAATGGAGGCACTGTATACCAGCACTATTATTAATGTAAGCACTGTATACCAGCACTATTATTAATGGGGGCACTGTAGACCAGCACTATTATTAATGGGGGCACTGTAGACCAGCACTATTATTAATGGGGGCACTGTAGACCAGCACTATTATTAATGGGGGCACTGTAGACCAGCACTATTATTAATGGAGGCACTGTATACCAACACTATTATTAATGGAGGCACTGTAGACCAGCACTATTATTAATGGGGGCACTGTAGACCAGCACTATTATTAATGGAGGCACTGTAGACCAGCACTATTATTAATGGAGGCACTGTAGACCAGCACTATTATTAATGGAGGCACTGTATACCAGCACTATTATTAATGGAGGCACTGTAGACCAGCACTATTATTAATGGAGGCACTGTGTACCAGCACTATTATTAATGGAGGCACTGTAGACCAGCACTATTATTAATGAAGACACTGTAGACCAGCACTATTATTAATGTAAGCACTGTAGACCAGCACTATTATTAATGGAGGCACTGTATACCAGCACTATTATTAATGGAGGCACTGTAGACCAGCACTATTATTAATGGAGGCACTGTAGACCGGCACTATTATTAATGGAGGCACTGTGTACCAGCACTATTATTAATGGAGGCACTGTAGACCAGCACTATTATTAATGAAGACACTGTAGACCAGCACTATTATTAATGTAAGCACTGTAGACCAGCACTATTATTAATGGAGGCACTGTATACCAGCACTATTATTAATGGATGCACTGTAGACCAGCACTATTATTAATGGAGGCACTGTAGACCAGCACTATTATTAATGGAGGCACTGTAGACCAGCACTATTATTAATGGATGCACTGTAGACCAGCACTATTATTAATGGAGGCACTGTATACCAGCACAATTATTAATGGAAGCACTGTATACCAGCACTATTATTAATGGGAGCCCTGTAGACCAGCACTATTATTAATGGAGGCACTGTAGACCAGCACTATTATTAATGGAGGCACTGTATACCAGCACTATTATTAATGGAGGCACTGTAGACCAGCACTATTATTAATGGAGGCACTGTGTACCAGCACTATTATTAATGGAGGCACTGTAGACCAGCACTATTATTAATGGAGACACTGTAGACCAGCACTATTATTAATGGAGGCACTGTAGACCAGCACTATTATTAATGGGGGCGCTGTAGACCAGCACTATTATTAATGGAGACACTGTAGACCAGCACTATTATTAATGGAGGCACTGTAGACCAGCACTATTATTAATGGGGGCACTGTATACCAGCACAATTATTAATGGAAGCACTGTATACCAGCACTATTATTAATGTAAGCACTGTATACCAGCACTATTATTAATGTAAGCACTGTATACCAGCACTATTATTAATGGAGGCACTGTAGACCGGCACTATTATTAATGGAGGCACTGTGTACCAGCACTATTATTAATGGAGGCACTGTAGACCAGCACTATTATTAATGAAGACACTGTAGACCAGCACTATTATTAATGTAAGCACTGTAGACCAGCACTATTATTAATGGAGGCACTGTATACCAGCACTATTATTAATGGATGCACTGTAGACCAGCACTATTATTAATGGAGGCACTGTAGACCAGCACTATTATTAATGGAGGCACTGTAGACCAGCACTATTATTAATGGATGCACTGTAGACCAGCACTATTATTAATGGAGGCACTGTATACCAGCACAATTATTAATGGAAGCACTGTATACCAGCACTATTATTAATGGGAGCCCTGTAGACCAGCACTATTATTAATGGAGGCACTGTAGACCAGCACTATTATTAATGGAGGCACTGTATACCAGCACTATTATTAATGGAGGCACTGTAGACCAGCACTATTATTAATGGAGGCACTGTGTACCAGCACTATTATTAATGGAGGCACTGTAGACCAGCACTATTATTAATGGAGACACTGTAGACCAGCACTATTATTAATGGAGGCACTGTAGACCAGCACTATTATTAATGGGGGCGCTGTAGACCAGCACTATTATTAATGGAGACACTGTAGACCAGCACTATTATTAATGGAGGCACTGTAGACCAGCACTATTATTAATGGGGGCACTGTATACCAGCACAATTATTAATGGAAGCACTGTATACCAGCACTATTATTAATGTAAGCACTGTATACCAGCACTATTATTAATGGAGGCACTGTAGACCAGCACTATTATTAATGGAGGCACTGTAGACCAGCACTATTATTAATGGATGCACTGTAGACCAGCACTATTATTAATGGAGGCACTGTATACCAGCACAATTATTAATGGAAGCACTGTATACCAGCACTATTATTAATGGGAGCCCTGTAGACCAGCACTATTATTAATGGAGGCACTGTAGACCAGCACTATTATTAATGGAGGCACTGTATACCAGCACTATTATTAATGGAGGCACTGTAGACCAGCACTATTATTAATGGAGGCACTGTGTACCAGCACTATTATTAATGGAGGCACTGTAGACCAGCACTATTATTAATGGAGACACTGTAGACCAGCACTATTATTAATGGAGGCACTGTAGACCAGCACTATTATTAATGGGGGCGCTGTAGACCAGCACTATTATTAATGGAGACACTGTAGACCAGCACTATTATTAATGGAGGCACTGTAGACCAGCACTATTATTAATGGGGGCACTGTATACCAGCACAATTATTAATGGAAGCACTGTATACCAGCACTATTATTAATGTAAGCACTGTATACCAGCACTATTATTAATGGAGGCACTGTAGACCAGCACTATTATTAATGGGGGCACTGTAGACCAGCACTATTATTAATGGGGGCACTGTAGACCAGCACTATTATTAATGGGGGCACTGTAGACCAGCACTATTATTAATGGGGCACTGTAGACCAGCACTATTATTAATGGAGGCACTGTATACCAGCACTATTATTAATGTAAGCACTGTATACCAGCACTATTATTAATGGGGGCACTGTAGACCAGCACTATTATTAATGGGGGCACTGTAGACCAGCACTATTATTAATGGGGGCACTGTAGACCAGCACTATTATTAATGGGGGCACTGTAGACCAGCACTATTATTAATGGAGGCACTGTATACCAACACTATTATTAATGGAGGCACTGTAGACCAGCACTATTATTAATGGGGGCACTGTAGACCAGCACTATTATTAATGGAGGCACTGTAGACCAGCACTATTATTAATGGAGGCACTGTAGACCAGCACTATTATTAATGGAGGCACTGTATACCAGCACTATTATTAATGGAGGCACTGTAGACCAGCACTATTATTAATGGAGGCACTGTGTACCAGCACTATTATTAATGGAGGCACTGTAGACCAGCACTATTATTAATGAAGACACTGTAGACCAGCACTATTATTAATGTAAGCACTGTAGACCAGCACTATTATTAATGGAGGCACTGTATACCAGCACTATTATTAATGGAGGCACTGTAGACCAGCACTATTATTAATGGAGGCACTGTGTACCGGCACTATTATTAATGGAGGCACTGTAGACCAGCACTATTATTAATGAAGACACTGTAGACCAGCACTATTATTAATGTAAGCACTGTAGACCAGCACTATTATTAATGTAAGCACTGTAGACCAGCACTATTATTAATGGAGGCACTGTATACCAGCACTATTATTAATGGATGCACTGTAGACCAGCACTATTATTAATGGAGGCACTGTAGACCAGCACTATTATTAATGGAGGCACTGTAGACCAGCACTATTATTAATGGATGCACTGTAGACCAGCACTATTATTAATGGAGGCACTGTAGACCAGAACTATTATTAATGGAGGCACTGTAGACCAGCACTATTATTAATGGAGGCACTGTAGACCAGCACTATCATTAATGGAGGCACTGTAGACCAGAACTATTATTAATGGAGGCACTGTAGACCAGCACTATTATTAATGGGGGCACTGTAGACCAGCACTATTATTAATGGAGGCACTGTAGACCAGCACTATTATTAATGGAGGCACTGTATACCAGCACAATTATAAATGGAAGCACTGTAGACCAGCACTATTATTAATGGAGGCACTGTAGACCAGCACTATTATTAATGGAGGCACTGTAGACCAGCACTATTATTAATGGGAGCCCTGTAGACCAGCACTATTATTAATGGAGGCACTGTAGACCAGCACTATTATTAATGGGAGCCCTGTAGACCAGCACTATTATTAATGGAGGCACTGTAGACCAGCACTATTATTAATGGAGGCACTGTATACCAGCACTATTATTAATGGAGGCACTGTAGACCAGCACTATTATTAATGGAGGCACTGTGTACCAGCACTATTATTAATGGAGGCACTGTAGACCAGCACTATTATTAATGGAGACATTGTAGACCAGCACTATTATTAATGGAGGCACTGTAGACCAGCACTATTATTAATGGGGGCACTGTAGACCAGCACTATTATTAATGGAGACACTGTAGACCAGCACTATTATTAATGGAGGCACTGTATACCAGCACTATTATTAATGGGGGCACTGTATACCAGCACAATTATTAATGGGGGCACTGTAGACCAGCACTATTATTAATGGATGCACTGTAGACCAGCACTATTATTAATGGAGGCACTGTAGACCAGCACTATTATTAATGGAGACACTGTAGACCAGCACTATTATTAATGGAGGCACTGTAGACCAGCACTATTATTAATGGGGGCACTGTAGACCAGCACTATTATTAATGGGGGCACTGTAGACCAGCACTATTATTAATGGGGGCACTGTAGACCAGCACTATTATTAATGGGGGCACTGTAGACCAGCACTATTATTAATGGAGGCACTGTATACCAGCACTATTATTAATGGAAGCACTGTATACCAGCACTATTATTAATGGAAGCACTGTATACCAGCACTATTATTAATGGAAGCACTGTATACCAGCACTATTATTAATGGAAGCACTGTAGACCAGCACTATTATTAATGGATGCACTGTATACCAGCACTATTATTAATGGGGGCACTGTATACCAGCACTATTATTAATGTAAGCACTGTAGACCAGCACTATTATTAATGGAGGCACTGTATACCAGCACTATTATTAATGGAGGCACTGTGTACCAGCACTATTATTAATGGAGGCACTGTGTACCAGCACTATTATTAATGGGGGCACTGTAGACCAGCACTATTATTAATGGGAGCACTGTAGACCAGCACTATTATTAATGGGAGCACTGTAGACCAGCACTATTATTAATGGGGGCACTGTAGACCAGCACTATTATTAATGGAGGCACTGTAGACCAGCACTATTATTAATGGGAGCACTGTAGACCAGCACTATTATTAATGGGGGCACTGTAGACCAGCACTATTATTAATGGGGGCACTGTAGACCAGCACTATTATTAATGGAGGCACTGTAGACCAGCACTATTATTAATGGGGGCACTGTATACCAGCACAATTATTAATGGGGGCACTGTAGACCAGCACTATTATTAATGGGGGCACTGTAGACCAGCACTATTATTAATGGGAGCACTGTAGACCAGCACTATTATTAATGGGGGCACTGTAGACCAGCACTATTATTAATGGAGGCACTGTAGACCAGCACTATTATTAATGGGAGCACTGTAGACCAGCACTATTATTAATGGGAGCACTGTAGACCAGCACTATTATTAATGGAGGCACTGTAGACCAGCACTATTATTAATGGAGGCACTGTAGACCAGCACTATTATTAATGGAGGCACTGTAGACCAGCATTATTATTAATGGAGGCACTGTAGACCAGCATTATTATTAATGGAGGCACTGTAGACCAGCATTATTATTAATGGAGGCACTGTAGACCAGCATTATTATTAATGGAGGCACTGTAGACCAGCACTATTATTAATGGGGGCACTGTATACCAGCACAATTATTAATGGGGGCACTGTAGATCAGCACTATTATTAATGGGGGCACTGTATACCAGCACAATTATTAATGGGGGCACTGTAGATCAGCACTATTATTAATGGGGGCACTGTAGACCAGCACTATTATTAATGGGGGCACTGTAGACCAGCACTATTATTAATGGGGGCACTGTAGACCAGCACTATTATTAATGGGGGCACTGTAGACCAGCACTATTATTAATGGGGGCACTGTAGACCAGCACTATTATTAATGGGAGCACTGTAGACCAGCACTATTATTAATGGGAGCACTGTAGACCAGCACTATTATTAATGGGGGCACTGTAGACCAGCACTATTATTAATGGAGGCACTGTAGACCAGCACTATTATTAATGGGAGCACTGTAGACCAGCACTATTATTAATGGGGGCACTGTAGACCAGCACTATTATTAATGGGGGCACTGTAGACCAGCACTATTATTAATGGAGGCACTGTAGACCAGCACTATTATTAATGGGGGCACTGTATACCAGCACAATTATTAATGGGGGCACTGTAGACCAGCACTATTATTAATGGGGGCACTGTAGACCAGCACTATTATTAATGGGAGCACTGTAGACCGGCACTATTATTAATGGAGGCACTGTAGACCAGCACTATTATTAATGGAGGCACTGTAGACCAGCACTATTATTAATGGGGGCACTGTAGACCAGCACTATTATTAATGAGGGCACTGTATACCAGCACTATTATTAATGGAGGCACTGTAGACCAGAACTATTATTAATGGAGGCACTGTAGACCAGCACTATTATTAATGGGGGCACTGTAGACCAGCGCTATTATTAATGGAGGCACTGTAGACCAGCATTATTATTAATGGAGGCACTGTAGACCAGCACTAATATTAATGGAGGCACTGTAGACCAGCACTATTATTAATGGAGGCACTGTATACCAGCACTATTATTAATGGAGGCACTGTAGACCAGCACTATTATTAATGGAGGCACTGTAGACCAGCACTATTATTAATGGAGGCACTGTGTACCAGCACTATTATTAATGGAGGCACTGTATACCAGCACTAATATTAATGGAGGCACTGTATACCAGCACTATTATTAATAGATGCACTGTAGACCAGCACTATTATTAATGGAGGCACTGTAGACCAGCACTATTATTAACGGAGGCACTGTAGACCAGCACTATTATTAATGGAGTCACTGTAGACTAGCACTATTATTAATGGAGGCACTGTAGACCAGCACTATTATTAATGGAGGCACTGTATACCAGCACTATTATTAATGGAGGCACTGTAGACCAGCACTATTATTAATGGAGGCACTGTAGACCAGCACTATTATTAATGGAGGCACTGTAGACCAGCACTATTATTAATGGAGGCACTGTATACCAGCACTATTATTAATGGGGGCACTGTAGACCAGCACTATTATTAATGGAGGCACTGTAGACCAGCACTATTATTAATGGGGGCACTGTAGACCAGCACTATTATTAATGGAGGCACTGTAGACCGGCACTATTATTAATGGGGGCACTGTAGACCGGCACTATTATTAATGGAGGCACTGTAGACCAGCACTATTATTAATGGAGGCACTGTAGACCAGCACTATTATTAATGGAGGCACTGTATACCAGCACTATTATTAATGGGGGCACTGTAGACCGGCACTATTATTAATGGAGGCACTGTAGACCAGCACTATTATTAATGGGAGCACTGTAGACCAGCACTATTATTAATGGAGGCACTGTAGACCAGCACTATTATTAATGGAGGCACTGTAGACCAGCACTATTATTAATGGAGGCACTGTAGACCAGAACTATTATTAATGGAGGCACTGTAGACCGGCACTATTATTAATGGGGGCACTGTAGACCAGCACTATTATTAATGGGGGCACTGTAGACCAGCACTATTATTAATGGGGGCACTGTAGACCAGCACTATTATTAATGGAGGCACTGTAGACCAGCACTATTATTAATGGGGGCACTGTAGACCAGCACTATTATTAATGGAGGCACTGTAGACCGGCACTATTATTAATGGGGGCACTGTAGACCGGCACTATTATTAATGGAGGCACTGTAGACCAGCACTATTATTAATGGAGGCACTGTATACCAGCACTATTATTAATGGAGGCACTGTATACCAGCACTATTATTAATGGGGGCACTGTAGACCAGCACTATTATTAATGGAGGCACTGTAGACCAGCACTATTATTAATGGGGGCACTGTAGACCAGCACTATTATTAATGGAGGCACTGTAGACCGGCACTATTATTAATGGGGGCACTGTAGACCGGCACTATTATTAATGGAGGCACTGTAGACCAGCACTATTATTAATGGAGGCACTGTAGACCAGCACTATTATTAATGGATGCACTGTAGACCAGCACTATTATTAATGGAGGCACTGTAGACCAGCACTATTATTAATGGGGGCACTGTAGACCAGCACTATTATTAATGGGAGCACTGTAGACCAGCACTATTATTAATGGAGGCACTGTAGACCAGCATTATTATTAATGGAGGCACTGTATACCAGCACTATTATTAATGGGGGCACTGTAGACCGGCACTATTATTAATGGAGGCACTGTAGACCGGCACTATTATTAATGGGGGCACTGTAGACCAGCACTATTATTAATGGAGGCACTGTAGACCAGCACTATTATTAATGGAGGCACTGTATACCAGCACTATTATTAATGGAGGCACTGTAGACCAGCACTATTATTAATGGAGGCACTGTAGACCAGCACTATTATTAATGGAGGCACTGTAGACCAGAACTATTATTAATGGAGGCACTGTAGACCGGCACTATTATTAATGGGGGCACTGTAGACCAGCACTATTATTAATGGGGGCACTGTAGACCAGCACTATTATTAATGGAGGCACTGTAGACCAGCACTATTATTAATGGAGGCACTGTAGACCAGCACTATTATTAATGGAGGCACTGTAGACCAGAACTATTATTAATGGAGGCACTGTAGACCGGCACTATTATTAATGGGGGCACTGTAGACCAGCACTATTATTAATGGGGGCACTGTAGACCAGCACTATTATTAATGGGGGCACTGTAGACCAGCACTATTATTAATGGAGGCACTGTAGACCAGCACTATTATTAATGGGGGCACTGTAGACCAGCACTATTATTAATGGAGGCACTGTAGACCGGCACTATTATTAATGGGGGCACTGTAGACCGGCACTATTATTAATGGAGGCACTGTAGACCAGCACTATTATTAATGGAGGCACTGTAGACCAGCACTATTATTAATGGAGGCACTGTAGACCAGCACTATTATTAATGGAGGCACTGTATACCAGCACTATTATTAATGGGGGCACTGTAGACCAGCACTATTATTAATGGAGGCACTGTAGACCAGCACTATTATTAATGGGGGCACTGTAGACCAGCACTATTATTAATGGGGGCACTGTAGACCGGCACTATTATTAATGGATGCACTGTAGACCAGCACTATTATTAATGGAGGCACTGTAGACCAGCACTATTATTAATGGAGGCACTGTAGACCAGCACTATTATTAATGGAGGCACTGTATACCAGCACTATTATTAATGGGGGCACTGTAGACCAGCACTATTATTAATGGAGGCACTGTAGACCAGCACTATTATTAATGGGGGCACTGTAGACCAGCACTATTATTAATGGAGGCACTGTAGACCGGCACTATTATTAATGGGGGCACTGTAGACCGGCACTATTATTAATGGAGGCACTGTAGACCAGCACTATTATTAATGGAGGCACTGTAGACCAGCACTATTATTAATGGAGGCACTGTATACCAGCACTATTATTAATGGGGGCACTGTAGACCGGCACTATTATTAATGGAGGCACTGTAGACCAGCACTATTATTAATGGGAGCCCTGTAGACCAGCACTATTATTAATGGATGCACTGTAGACCAGCACTATTATTAATGGAGGCACTGTAGACCGGCACTATTATTAATGGATGCACTGTAGACCAGCACTATTATTAATGGAGGCACTGTATACCAGCACTATTATTAATGGAGGCACTGTAGACCGGCACTATTATTAATGGATGCACTGTAGACCAGCACTATTATTAATGGAGGCACTGTAGACCAGCACTATTATTAATGGAGGCACTGTAGACCAGCACTATTATTAATGGGGGCACTGTAGACCAGAACTATTATTAATGGGGGCACTGTAGACCAGCACTATTATTAATGGGAGCCCTGTAGACCAGCACTATTATTAATGGATGCACTGTAGACCAGCACTATTATTAATGGAGGCACTGTAGACCAGCACTATTATTAATGGGGGCACTGTAGACCAGCACTATTATTAATGGGGGCACTGTAGACCAGCACTATTATTAATGGGAGCACTGTAGACCGGCACTATTATTAATGGAGGCACTGTAGACCAGCACTATTATTAATGGAGGCACTGTAGACCAGCACTATTATTAATGGAGGCACTGTAGACCAGCACTATTATTAATGGAGGCACTGTAGACCAGCACTATTATTAATGGAGGCACTGTAGACCGGCACTATTATTAATGGAGGCGCTGTAGACCAGCATTATTATTAATGGAAGCACTGTAGACCAGCACTATTATTAATGGAGGCACTGTAGACCAGCACTATTATTAATGGAGGCACTGTAGACCAGCACTATTATTAATGGGGGCACTGTAGACCGGCACTATTATTAATGGGGTTACTGTAGACCAGCACTATTATTAATGGAGGCACTGTAGACCAGCACTATTATTAATGGGGGCACTGTAGACCGGCACTATTATTAATGGATGCACTGTAGACCAGAACTATTATTAATGGAGGCACTGTAGACCAGCACTATTATTAATGGGGGCACTGTAGACCAGCACTATTATTAATGGAGGCACTGTATACCAGCACTATTATTAATGGAGGCACTGTAGACCAGCACTATTATTAATGGGGGCACTGTAGACCAGCACTATTATTAATGGAGGCACTGTAGACCAGCACTATTATTAATGGAGGCACTGTAGACCAGCACTATTATTAATGGAGGCACTGTAGACCAGCACTATTATTAATGGAGGCACTGTAGACCAGCACTATTATTAATGGGGGCACTGTAGACCAGCACTATTATTAATGGGGGCACTGTAGACCAGCACTATTATTAATGGATGCACTGTAGACCAGCACTATTATTAATGGAGGCACTGTAGACCAGCACTATTATTAATGGATGCACTGTAGACCAGCACTATTATTAATGGAGGCACTGTAGACCAGCACTATTATTAATGGAGGCACTGTAGACCGGCACTATTATTAATGGAGGCACTGTGTACCAGCACTATTATTAATGGATGCACTGTAGACCAGCACTATTATTAATGGGGGCACTGTAGACCAGCACTATTATTAATGGGGGCACTGTAGACCAGCACTATTATTAATGGGGGCACTGTAGACCAGCACTATTATTAATGGGGGCACTGTAGACCAGCATTATTATCAATGGGGGCACTGTAGACCAGCACTATTATTAATGGGGGCATTGTAGACCAGCACTATTATTAATGGGGGCACTGTAGACCAGCACTATTATTAATGGGAGCACTGTGGACCTCTGGGTTGGTACTATATATTTTTTTAGCAGTAGGCCAATTCAGTGTCACCACATTTAAAGTCCAGCTTTGTAAATTTGTAAAGTTACCAACATAAAGTGACAAAGCAAATCATGTATTGTGCTGTGTGCATTGCTTATCTGGACAATGTTATATAGAGCTCAAATAAGGCCAAATTCAAATCACCATTTGTGCCTTGAGTCAGTGGAAACTCAAAATCAGGTGCTGACATATCTGTGCTCGGATAGGCTCCAATCAAATCAATGACCTTAAAGCAGTCACCTTGTGACTACAATTGGGTCATTTTCAGGGCGTATTTGTGTTTTAGGTGGTCTGCCGCATATTTTATTCCAAGCCAAAACTTGGATACACTTGGAAAATGACCCCGATGTAATCACTAGGTGACTACTTTAACCCCTTAAGGACCCAGCCACAAATTTTTGTGGTAACTTGCATCCTTTCTTGGTGAAAAATCCCAAAATTTGATGAAAAAATTGAAAATTTTGCAGTTTTCTAACTTTGAAGCTCTCTGCTTGTAAGGAAAATGGATATTCCAAATAATTTTTTTTTTATTCACATTTCCAATATGTCTACTTTATGTTTGTGTCACGATGCCGGCTGGCAGGTAGTGGATCCTCTGTGCCAGAGAGGGATGGCGAGGACCGCGCTAGTGGACCGGTTCTAAGCCACTACAGGTTTTCACCAGAGCCCGCCGCAAAGCGGGATGGTCTTGCTGCGGCGGTAGTGACCAGGTCGTATCCACTAGCAACGGCTCACCTCTCTGGCTGCTGAAGATAGGCGAGGTACAAGGGAGTAGGCAGAAGCAAAGTCGGACGTAGCAGAAGGTCGGGGGCAGGCGGCAAGATTCGTAGTCAGGGGAGATAGCAGAAGTTCTGGTACACAGGCTTTAAACACACAAAACGCTTTCACTAGGCACAAGGGCAACAAGATCCGGCGAGGGAGTGCAAGGGAGGAGACTAGATATAGCCAGGGAACAGGTGGGAGACAATTAAGCTAATTGGGCCAGGCACCAATCATTGGTGCACTGGCCCTTTAAGTCTAAGGGAGCTGGCGCGCGCGCGCCCTAGAGAGCGGAGCCGCGCGCGCCAGCACATGACAGCAGGGGACGGGAACGGGTAAGTGACCTGGGATGCGATTCGCGAGCGGGCGCGTCCCGCTGTGCGAATCGCATCCCCAACGGCCATGACAGAGCAGCGCTCCCGGTCAGCGGGAGTGACCGGGGAGCTGCAGGAAGAAAGACGCCGTGAGCGCTCCGGGGAGGAGCGGGGGCCCGGAGCGCTAGGCGTAACAGTACCCCCCCCCTTAGGTCTCCCCTTCTCTTTGTCCGGTAACTGCCTCCCCTGGGATGAGGACACCGGGAAAGGATGGAGGGATTCCTCAACGGCAGGCAGAACAGCAGGAGTAGGAATGGGGAGAGAGGGCAGAGGGCGAGACCTGGCACGGGGCAGTGTGACACCAGGACGAGGGCCATGAGGGGACACAGAGGCTTGCCTGATGGGACTGGGAGGGGGGAGAGGCATTTCCTGTGGCAGGCAGAGTCCTTAAAGACCTTAGGGGGACCGGATACAGGAGGAACCACAGGGTCACGGCAGGGAGCACTGGGAACCGATTGAAGGCAGTCCTTGGAACAAGAGGGACCCCAACTCTTGATCTCCCCAGTGGACCAATCCAGGGTTGGGGAATGGTGTTGAAGCCAGGGTAGTCCAAGGAGAACTTCAGAAGTGCAATTAGGAAGGACAAAAAATACAATTTCCTCGTGATGAGGTCCGATGCACATTAGGAGGGGCTCCGTGCGATAACGCACGGTGCAGTCCAATCTGGCTCCGTTGACCGCGGAAATGTGGAGTGGCTTGACAAGACGGGTCACCGGAATGCGGAATTTATTCACTAAGGACTTCCGAATAAAATTCCCAGAAGCTCCAGAGTCCAGGCAGGCCACGGCTGAGAGGGGAGAGCTGGCTGACGTAGAAATCCGAACAGGCACCGTGAGACGTGGAGAAGTCGACTTAGCATCAAGAGACGCCACACCCACGAGAGCTGGGTGCGAGCGTGCGTTTCCTAGACGTGGAGGACGGATTGGGCAATCCACCAAGAAATGTTCAGTACTGGCACAGTACAGACAAAGATTCTCTTCCTTACGGCGATTCCTCTCTTCCAGGGTCAGGCGAGACCGATCCACTTGCATGGCCTCCTCGGCGGGAGGCCTAGGCGCAGATTGCAGTGGAGACTGTGGGAGAGGTGTCCAGAGATCTAAGTCTTTTTCCTGGCGGAGCTCTTGATGCCTCTCAGAAAAACGCATGTCAATGCGAGTGGCTAGATGAATGAGTTCATGCAGGTTAGCAGGAGTCTCTCGTGCGGCCAGAACATCTTTAATGTTGCTGGATAGGCCTTTTTTAAAGGTCGCCCAGAGGGCCTCATTATTCCAGGATAGTTCAGAAGCAAGGGTACGGAATTGTATGGCGTACTCGCCAACGGAAGAATTACCCTGGACGAGGTTCAGCAGGGCAGTCTCAGCAGAAGAGGCTCGGGCAGGTTCCTCAAAGACACTTCGAATTTCCGAGAAGAAGGAGTGTACAGAGGCGGTGACGGGGTCATTGCGGTCCCAGAGCGGTGTGGCCCATGACAGGGCTTTTCCAGAGAGAAGGCTGACTACGAAAGCCACCTTAGACCTTTCAGTGGGAAACTGGTCCGACATCATCTCCAAGTGCAGGGAACATTGCGAAAGAAAGCCACGGCAAAACTTAGAGTCCCCATTAAATTTGTCCGGCAAGGACAGGCGGAGGCTAGGAGTGGCCACTCGCTGCGGAGGAGGTGCAGGAGCTGGCGGAGGAGATGATTGCTGATGAAGTTGCGACTGAAGTTGGTGCACAATGGTGGACACTTCCGACAGCTGGTGGGTTAGATGGGCGATCTGTCGGGCTTGCTGGGCGACCACCGTGGTGATATCAGAGGCAACTGGCAGGGGAACCTCAGCGGGATCCATGGCCGGATCTACTGTCACGATGCCGGCTGGCAGGTAGTGGATCCTCTGTGCCAGAGAGGGATGGCGAGGACCGCGCTAGTGGACCGGTTCTAAGCCACTACAGGTTTTCACCAGAGCCCGCCGCAAAGCGGGATGGTCTTGCTGCGGCGGTAGTGACCAGGTCGTATCCACTAGCAACGGCTCACCTCTCTGGCTGCTGAAGATAGGCGAGGTACAAGGGAGTAGGCAGAAGCAAAGTCGGACGTAGCAGAAGGTCGGGGGCAGGCGGCAAGATTCGTAGTCAGGGGAGATAGCAGAAGTTCTGGTACACAGGCTTTAAACACACAAAACGCTTTCACTAGGCACAAGGGCAACAAGATCCGGCGAGGGAGTGCAAGGGAGGAGACTAGATATAGCCAGGGAACAGGTGGGAGACAATTAAGCTAATTGGGCCAGGCACCAATCATTGGTGCACTGGCCCTTTAAGTCTCAGGGAGCTGGCGCGCGCGCGCCCTAGAGAGCGGAGCCGCGCGCGCCAGCACATGACAGCAGGGGACGGGAACGGGTAAGTGACCTGGGATGCGATTCGCGAGCGGGCGCGTCCCGCTGTGCGAATCGCATCCCCAACGGCCATGACAGAGCAGCGCTCCCGGTCAGCGGGAGTGACCGGGGAGCTGCAGGAAGAAAGACGCCGTGAGCGCTCCGGGGAGGAGCGGGGGCCCGGAGCGCTAGGCGTAACAGTTTGCATCATAAAATTGACAAGTTTTTACTTTTGGAAGACACCAGAGGGCTTCAAAGTTCTGTAGCAATTTTCCAATTTTTCACAAAATTTTCAAACTCACTATTTTTCAGGGACCAGTTCAGGTTTGAAGTGGATTTGAAGGGTCTTTGTATTAGAAATACCCCATAAATGACCCCATTATAAAAACTGCACCCCCAAAAGTATTCAAAATGACATTCAGTCAGTGTTTTAACCCTTTAGGTGTTTAACAGGAATAGCAGCAAAGTGAAGGAGAAAATTCAAAATCTTCATTTTTTACACTCGCATGTTCTTGTAGACCCAATTTTTGAATTTTTACAAGGGGTAAAAGGAGAACATTTATACTTGTATTTGTAGCCCAATTTCTCTCGAGTAAGCACATACCTCATATGTCTATGTAAAGTGTTCGGCGGGCGCAGTAGAGGGCTCAGAAGCGAAGGAGCGACAAGGGGATTTTGGAGAGTACGTTTTTCTGAAATGGTTTTTGGGGGGCATGTTGCATTTAGGAAGCCCCTATGGTGCCAGAACAGGGAAAAAAACACACATTTCATACCATTTTGAAAACTAGACCCCTTGTGGAACGTAAGAAAGAATAAAGTGAGCCTTAATACCCCACAGGGGTTTCACGACTTTTGCATATGTAAAAAAAATATTTTTCCACTAAAATGTGTGTTTCCCCCCCCAAATGTCACATTTTTGCAAGGGTTAATAGCAGAAAATACCCCCCCAAAATTTGTAACCCCATCTCTTCTGAGTATGGAGGCACCCCATAAGTTGACCTGAAGTGCACTACGGGCGAACTACAATGCTCAGAAGAGAAGGAGTCATATTTGGCTTTTTGAGAACAAATTTTGGTCGGGGGGAGCATGTCGCATTTAGGAAGCCCCTATGGTGCCAGAACAGCAAACCATATGGCATACCAATTTGGAAACTAGACCCCTTGAGGAACGTAACAAGGAATAAAGTGAACCTTAATACCCCACAAGGGTTTCACGACTTTTGCATATGTAAAAAAAAAAATTTTTTTCACTAAAATGTGTTTCCCCCCAAATTTCCCATTTTGGCAAGGGTTAATAGCAGAAAATACCCCCCAAAATTTGTAACCCCATTTCTTCTGAGTATGGAAATACCCCATGTGTGGACGTCAAGTGCCCAGCGGTCGAACTACAATGCTCAGAAGAGGAGGAGCGCCATTGAGCTTTTGAAGAGTGAATTTGTTTGGAATGGTAGTCAGGGGCCATGTGCGTTTACAAAGCCCCCCGTGGTGCCAGAACAGTGGACCCCATTTTGAAACTACACCCCTCACAAAATGTAATAAGGGGTGCAGTGAGTATTTACACCCCACTGGCATTTGACAGATCTTTGGAACAGTGGACTGAGCAAATGAAAAATTACATTTTTCATTTTCACGGACCACTGTTCCAAAAATCTGTGAGACACCTGTGGGGCGTAAATGCTCACTGTACCCCTTATTACATTACGTGAGGGGTGTAGTTTCCAAAATGGGGTCACATTAAACATTATTCTGGCACTATGGGGGCTTTGTAAACACACGTGGCCTTCAATTTTGGACACATTTTCTCTTCAAAATCCCAATAGCGCTCCTTCTGTTCTGAGCATTGTAGTTCGGCCGCCGAGCACTTTGCATCCACATTTGGGGTATTTTTTTACTCAGAAGAAATGGGGTTACAAATTTTGGGGGGCTTTTTTTCCTATTTTCCCTTGTGAAAATGAAAAATTTAGGGTAACACCAGCATTTTAGTGAAATTTTTTTTTGTTGTTTTCATTTTCCCATCCAACTTTAATGAAAATTCGTCAAACACCTGTGGGGCTATACCCCTTGTTACATTCCGTGAGGGGTGTAGTTTCCAAAAAGGGGTCACATGTGGATATTTATTTTTTTGTATTTATGTCAGAACTGCTGTAAAATCAGCCACCCCTGTGCAAATCACCAATTTAGGCCTCAAATGTACATAGTGCGCTCTCACTCCTGAGCCTTGTTGTGCGCCCGCAGAGCATTTTACACCCACATGTGGGGTATTTCTGTACTCAGGAGAAATTGTGTTACAAATTTTGGGGGTCTTTTTTTTCCTTTTACCTCTTGTGAAAATAAAAAGTATGGGGCAACACCAGCATGTTAGTGTAAAAAATTTTATTTTTTTTTTACACTAAAAGGCTGGTGTAGCCCCCAACTTTTCCTTTTCATAAAGGGTAAAAGGAGAAAAAGCCCCTCAAAATTTGTAGTGCAATTTCTCCCGCGTACGGAAATACCCCACAAGTGGCCCTAAACTGTTTCCTTGAAATACGACAGGGCTCTGAAGTGAGAGAGCACCATGCGCATTTGAGGACTAAATTAGGGATTGCATAGGGGTGGACATAGGGGACGCATGCGGGCAATCGCGTAGGACGGGAGCCACAAAGGATAGGAGGCTTCCTTTACAGTAGGGTATAACAGTACTCTGAGATCTGTTAGGTGGGACATGATCACCTGCAGCCAATGATGGACAAGCAGGGCGTGTCATCACGAATCATATGAGTCGGGTGTGTGTCTTGACCTCCGCCGAACCCGCGAGACTGACTCACCGAACCCCTGGGGTTCGATCGAACCCAGGTTAAGAACCACTGTTCTATTTAATTTTCCACTTTGAAAAAAATGACCACTAGGGGTCTCCCTACCAGTCCTGGCCGCAAGCCCTTTTTATAGATTTCAGACTCAAGCTTGAGTCCTAAATCTCAGACTGCAGGTGGGACACAGAAAAGCTCAGCAGGCAGCTCTGAATCCTCTCCTCTCTGTTTACAACTGCATGTGCAGAGAGAAGAAAGATCGGAGCTCAGATAGAAAAATGAATTAGGGCATGCAGTAAGGCAGAGTCAGGAGTATGCCCTGCTGTGCTATGAGCACAGTGCTGGCTCCTGCCTGTCTGATTGACAGACAGGGAGCAGTGCTGAGCTTGTCTGTGCCCCGTCTGCAGTCTGAGATTTAGGACTCCAGTATGAGTCTGAAATCTATAAAAAGGGTTTGTGGCCAGGGTTTGTGATGTGAATGACCGCTAAATAGTATTTGTATTGTCCAGCTAAGTAGCAAATACAACAAGATAATGTAATGCCGTGTCTAGATAAGTATTATCCGAAAGATGTACTTACTACTTATCTGACATTACTACTTATCCACACACTGCATGACTGTACAGATCTAAAATCTGTATTTACTACTTATCTGGATGATATATTAGCCACTCTTTGTCCAGCTGATGTGTGCACCAAACATACATTTATATATATATATATATATATATATATATATATATATATGTATGTACAATATAATCCATGCAATTAAAGCGTAACCTGCAATTACATTGGTGACAATGATAGCTTCACCGTGACGCTCATGTCAACGTAGACTCTCTAATGAGAGGAGTTCTGTTACATGACCGCTCCCCAATGTGGTAAGTAAGGTGTTGACGTAGTTGCTGAAGAGTTGGATCGTATATGTTCTGTACAGAGATGATAGAATGGTATGGGAGTGATCCTACATCAGTGTTTTCTAACCAGGGTGCCTCCAGCGGTTGCAAAACTACAACTCCCAACATGCCTGGACAGCCTTTGGCTGTCCAGGCATGCTGGGAGTTGGAGTTTTACAACCGCTGGACACACCCTGGGTTGGGAAACACTGTCCTACATATTTGTATATTTGGTAATGTATTGTTTGTATTACACAATTGTAAGCACTTGGAAAGGTCACTTTAAACACATATTATATAATTATAGATACAATTTTTTTTTATAAAAAACGAATACGCACCTGGAGCGCCAAATGCCACATCCCAGGGTGAGCTGATTGGCTGCCGTCCTCCCAGAGCTCCGCCCTCCTTGTCTACACCCTGAATGCCGGTCCCCGCCACAGTGCTCACGGTTAATGTGTCCAGAGAAACCTGAAACAAAAGAATAAAATGAATCAACTAAACAGAAACAAAATGCTCATAAGTAAATTCACCTAAAAAAAAAAATAAAAAAAAAAAGACCTATTCACTATAGTAATCCGAAAATAGTACAAAAGATACTGATTACAAGGAATGAGGGCGGTTATGGTTGGAGGTGACCTTTAAAGTGTCACTGTTATCGTCAAAAAGCTACATTTGATGTGTCCTAGGAACATGTAAAAAAATGTTTTTTATCAGTCTGCATTCAGATATTTAACAATCAGACCCAAACTGATCATGAGAACAAGACGGGAGAAGTGCGCATTTAGCGTGCTCTTTTTCGGCTCTGTGTCATGTGACCAAAAAGGTTCTATAAACTCGATTGTCTTCCCGCTAGTATGCGACCATCTTGGTCATATGACACAGACCAAAGAGAACGTGCTAAGCACACACTTTTCTGGTCTCGTTCTAGTGGACGGTCGGGGTCTAAACACTCTGACCAACCAAAACTTGATGTGTCTCTATGACGGAGGAGAGTGCGGAGGAGAGCGCAGAGGAGGAGTGCGGAGGAGAGCGCAGAGGAGGAGTCTGTAGGAGGAGAGCGCAGAGGAGGAGTCTGTAGGAGGAGAGCGCAGAGGAGGAGTCTGTAGGAGGAGAGCGCAGAGGAGGAGTCTGTAGGAGGAGAGCGCAGAGGAGGAGTCTGTAGGAGGAGAGCGCAGAGGAGGAGTCTGTAGGAGGAGAGCGCAGAGGAGGAGTCTGTAGGAGGAGAGCGCAGAGGAGGAGTCTGTAGGAAGAGAGCGCAGAGGAGGAGTCTGTAGGAGGAGAGCGCAGAGGAGGAGTCTGTAGGAGGAGAGCGCAGAGGAGGAGTCTGTAGGAGGAAAGCGCAGAGGAGGAGTCTGTAGGAGGAGAGCGCGGAGGAGGAGTCTGTAGGAGGAGAGTGCGGAGGAGGAGTCTGTAGGAGGAGAGTGCGGAGGAGTCTGTAGGAGGAGAGCGCGGAGGAGTCTGTAGGAGGAGAGCGCGGAGGAGGAGCCTGTAGGAGGAGAGCGCGGAAGAGGAGTCTGTAGGAGGAGAGCGCGGAGGAGGAGTCTGTAGGAGGAGAGTGCGGAGGAGGAGTCTGTAGGAGGAGAGTGCGGAGGAGTCTGTAGGAGGAGAGCGCGGAGGAGTCTGTAGGAGGAGAGCGCGGAGGAGGAGCCTGTAGGAGGAGAGCGCAGAGGAGGAGCCTGTAGGAGGAGAGCGCAGAGGAGGAGTCTGTAGGAGGAGAGCGCAGAGGAGGAGTCTGTAGGAGGAGAGTGCGGAGGAGGAGTCTGTAGGAGGAAAGTGCGGAGGAGGAGTTTGTAGGAGGAAAGTGCGGAGGAGGAGTCTGTAGGAGGAGAGTGCGGAGGAGGAGTCTGTAGGAGGAGAGTGCGGAGGAGTCTGTAGGAGGAGAGCGCGGAGGAGTCTGTAGGAGGAGAGCGCGGAGGAGGAGCCTGTAGGAGGAGAGCGCGGAAGAGGAGTCTGTAGGAGGAGAGCGCGGAGGAGGAGTCTGTAGGAGGAGAGCGCGGAGGAGGAGTCTGTAGGAGGAGAGTGCAGAGGAGGAGTCTGTAGGAGGAGAGTGCAGAGGAGGAGTCTGTAGGAGGAGAGTGCAGAGGAGGAGTCTGTAGGAGGAGCGTGCAGAGGAGGAGTCTGTAGGAGGAGCGTGCAGAGGAGGAGTCTGTAGGAGGAGCGCGCAGAGGAGGAGTCTGTAGGAGGAGAGCGCAGAGGAGGAGTCTGTAGGAGGAGAGTGCAGAGGAGGAGTCTGTAGGAGGAGAGTGCAGAGGAGGAGTCTGTAGGAGGCGAGCGCAGAGGAGGAGTCTGTAGGAGGAGAGTGCAGAGGAGGAGTCTGTAGGAGGAGAGTGCAGAGGAGGAGTCTGTAGGAGGAGAGTGCAGAGGAGGAGTCCGTAGGAGGAGAGCGCAGAGGAGGAGTCTGTAGGAGGAGCGTGCAGAGGAGGAGTCTGTAGGAGGAGAGCGCGGAGGAGGAGTCTGTAGGAGGAAAGCGCAGAGGAGGAGTCTGTAGGAGGAGAGTGCAGAGGAGGAGTCTGTAGGAGGCGAGCGCAGAGGAGGAGTCTGTAGGAGGAGAGTGCAGAGGAGGAGTCTGTAGGAGGAGAGTGCAGAGGAGGAGTCTGTAGGAGGAGAGTGCAGAGGAGGAGTCCGTAGGAGGAGAGCGCAGAGGAGGAGTCTGTAGGAGGAGAGTGCAGAGGAGGAGTCTGTAGGAGGAGAGTGCAGAGGAGGAGTCCGTAGGAGGAGAGCGCAGAGGAGGAGTCTGTAGGAGGAGCGTGCAGAGGAGGAGTCTGTAGGAGGAGAGTGCAGAGGAGGAGTCTGTAGGAGAGTAGTCTGGAAAAACACATGCACGCTCAGTTGAGTCTGTGTTCATGGTGGAGTCAGGAGAATTGGAATTCACTTCCGTCTATGGGAACCTTAGTGAATGTAGTTATCGTCACCCAATACACATTATGGCTCTAATTTATAAAAATGTGTGAGAAAAACTGAAGAGCTTTTGCCCACAGCAACCAATCACTGCTCAGGTTTCACTTCACCAGAGCTTGCTAAGATATATAAGCTGAGCGGTGATTGGCTGTTCTTTTTCTTCACACATTTTAATAAACCGATGTCTGGACAGATAGTTTGTACCTTCCTGATGAGATGGTTCTCTGTATCAGCCACGTAGATGGTCTTTCCTTGTATAGCCAAACCTTGAGGGGAATTAAATAAGCATTCTGAGAAGCCTCCATCCATCCAGCCACTACCACGACCTGCGCAAAAACACAACAACAACCAGTCACATTCACCTCTATACATTACATCTCAATGTCCCTGATACAGGACAGCGCCACAGTCATGGGAACAGTCAGCCAACAGCTGTCCGGGCATGCTGGGAGTTGTAGTTTTGCAACAGCTGGGGGCACCCTGGTTGGGAAACCTTGTCATATGGGATTAAGAATGACTGTGGTGAAGGGATCGGGGGATCCCTCGGGATCTGGTGGTAATCTCTCTGTGTTTCCCGGAATCAGGGGACACGAGGAGAAGATCCAGCGGCCGGGAGGAGGAAGACGAGGAACTGCAGAGACGGAGACAACTTCAGGAAGAACAACTGATGAAGGTGAAGACCAGAGCGGAGTCACACAGCTGCAGTTTTGTTACAAAGTATCAGTGAAGGAAAGAGCTTCTATCCTGGAGTAAAGAGTGTTATAGACGACTACTACTCCAGCTGTTACTGAACTACTACTCCCAGCAAAATCCAGAGAACCGCATGTACCTTAGAACCCAGGGTGCTGTGAAAATAAGTAAAATAGTATAGAGATCACATGACTCCATATTATTGATACATTGTATCAAGAATTCTGCTGGGATTTGTAGTTTGTAGCAACAGCTGTAGAGGGACAGGTTGGGGTATTACTAGTGTAAAAACAGTTTCCCTCTAGAATTGTTGCAAAACTTCCTCAGGCTGTCAGGGCATGCTGGGAGTTGTAGTTTTGCAACAGCTGGAGAAGCCCTGGTTAGGGTATTACTAGTATAAGGCAGAATTTCCCTTTAGTATTGTTGCAAAATTACAACTCCCAGCATGTCCTGACCGCCTTCCGCTCTCTGTGGATGATGGGAGTTGTGGTTTTGCAAACAGCTGGAGGCACCCTGGTTGGGAAACACTGTTCTAGAAACATAAATAAAGCGGGGAAAAGGAATACAGTCCTGTTAGGTAAACTTTAAATGTGATGATTGGGAACGGAATAAACAATGTAACTATAGGATAAAAGAAAACATTATGAAATGATTGTCCAATTACGTGTAAGTACAGATGCGATAAAGACAATCAGGATACAACATAGTAATACAAGGTGACCTTTCATAATACAAGATAATGGCCCCGATTTATTATTGTAAACCCGACATGTGTTGTCGGGTTGTGCGCCAGAATAAAAAAAAAAAAAAAAAACGAATAGCTCTCCATTTTACTGTGATAACCTGAAAAGGGGGCGTGACTGCTCGGGAAAGTGGGTTTGGCCACCGAAAAAAAGGCGTGTCCCTGATTTTCACAAAAACCCAACATATTTACAGTGATCCCTCAACTTACAATGGTCTCAACATACAATAGTTTCAACATACAATGGTCTTTTCTGGACCATCGTAAGTTGAAACCAGACTCCACATACAATGTACAGACAGTCCAGATCTGTGATACCTGTCATAGGCCGGAAGAACCGACCAATCAGAATGGGCATTCACTGGTAAAACCCCTGTATTACTGAAGTGTATGCACTGACTGGTGTCTGGTAGCGCCCCCTACTGTACAGGGAGGTATTACATGTTCTGTACTCTTTACCTGTATTACTGAAGTGTATGCACTGACTGGTGTCTTGTAGTGCCCCCTACAGTACAGGGAGGTATTACATGTTCTGTACTACTCTTTACCTGTATTACTGAAGTGTATGCACTGACTGGTGTCTGGTAGCGCCCCCTACAGTACAGGGAGGTATTACATGTTCTGTACTCTTTACCTGTATTACTGAAGTGTATGCACTGACTGGTGTCTGGTAGTGCCCCCTACAGTACAGGGAGGTATTACATGCTCTGTACTCTTTACCTGTATTACTGAAGTGTATGCACTGACTGGTGTCTGGTAGCGCCCCCTACAGTACAGGGAGGTATTACATGTTCTGTACTACTCTTTACCTGTATTACTGAAGTGTATGCACTGACTGGTGTCTGGTAGCGCCCCCTACAGTACAGGGAGGTATTACATGTTCTGTACTCTTTACCTGTATTACTGAAGTGTATGCACTGACTGGTGTCTGGTAGCACCCCCTACAGTACAGGGAGGTATTACATGTTCTGTACTCTTTACCTGTATTACTGAAGTGCATGCACTGACTGGTGTCTGGTAGCACCCCCTACAGTACAGGGAGGTATTACATGTTCTGTACTCTTTACCTGTATTACTGAAGTGTATGCACTGACTGGTGTCTGGTAGCGCACCCTACAGTACAGGGAGGTATTACATGTTCTGTACTCTTTACCTGTATTACTGAAGTACATGCGCTGACTGGTGTCTAGTAGCGCCCCCTACAGCACAGGGAGGTATTACATGTTCTGTACTCTTTACCTGTATTACTGAAGTACATGCACTGATTGGTGTCTGGTAGCGCCCCCTACAGTACAGGGAGGTATTACATGTTCTGTACTCTTTACCTGTATTACTGAAGTACATGTGCTGACTGGTGTCTAGTAGCGCCCCCTACAGTACAGGGAGGTATTACATGTTCTGTACACTTTACCTGTATTACTGAAGTGTATGCACTGACTGGTGTCTGGTAGCGCCCCCTACAGTACAGGGAGGTATTACATGTTCTGTACACTTTACCTGTACCAGGGTTAGCTGCTCCTTGGGACACCAGGTGACGGTGACTCCATTACTTTTTAGGACACTGTGTACTGTACAGGACCCTGAAGAAGCTCCTGTCCTCCACATAGACCAGTGTTTCCCAAGCAGGGTGGCCCCAGCTGTTGCAAAACTACAACTCCCATCATGCCCGGACAGCCGTTGGCTGTCCGGGCATGCTGGGAGTTGTAGTTTTGCAACAGCTGGAGGCTCCCTGCTTGGGAAACACTGACATAGACAGTGATTCACAGCTCCCAGCAGATCTTTCTTACTTTTATATGTAAGGATTTGCTTTATCTATATTAGTTATCTACTTATTTTTCTTTAATCTTCACCTTTTTCCTATTTTTTGGAATGACATTTTGGTGCCTTTAGAACCAATTATCAGGTTTCCATAGAGTTCTGGTCTCAACATACAATGATTTCAACATACAATGTCCTGGAACCAATTAATATTGTAACTTGAGGGATCACTGTACTAAGGTTTCCACAGAAAATGTGGTGGATTTGAGCTGAGGAAAACCCGACAAAAAAAAAAAAGAAACATTTTGGGAAAAGTGCAGAATGTAGGGAAACCTTAGTAAATACCGTGGAATTTTTTTTTGGGGGGGAATTAAAACTACACAACACTCTTAGTAAATCAGGGCCAATATTTATTAATTATCTAGGAACTATACCCAGAGGGGGTCACAGGGCCCATGTGACCATCCGGCTAGGTATATCATCGGTAAAATGAAATTATAAAAATAATGAAGAACAAAAAAAAAATGTTTAAAAATTAGGTAATAAAATTACCTCCACCTAAATAAGACAATACAGATAATATTTTATGATTGTTTTCGTATCATTTTACTATTTTTCAATCTTTTTTTTATAATATCTATATACCCTTTTGTTACCTAATTTACGGTATTTCCTAAAACATGCAGGGAAGTGTGTTTTACAGTAACCCCGGCAAACATTACACACAGTGTTAGCCGCATGATTTTTTTTGTCTTGTATTTATGTCCTTTATATCTATATGTCCATAGTTTTGATTGGTCAGGGTCTTACTGTTCAGGTCTATCAATTTTCTGGACCTACGCAAGGCCGGGGGTTTGTTTTCATGAAAGCGCAAAACCTATGGGTCAGGGTTTCTGACAAGCCCAAAAAAGTGACACAACATACCGTATTTTTCGCCGTATAAGACGCACTTTTCCTTCCCCAAAACTGGGGGGAAAAAGTCGGTGCGTCTTATACGGCGAATACACCCCCTTTCGCGGCGGTCCCTGCGGCCATCAACGGCCGGGACCCGCGGCTAATACAGGACATCACCGATCGCGGTGATACCCTGTATTAACCCTTCAGACGCGGCGATCAAAGCTGACCACCGCGTCTGAAGGGAAAGTGACACTAACCCGGCTGTTCAGTCTGGCTGTTCGGGACCGAGGCGATTTCACCGCGGCGGTCCCGAACAGCCCGACTGAACAGCTGGGTTAGTGCTTACAGGACACCGGGGGGGACCTTACCTGCTTCCTCGGTGTCTTCTCTGTTCAGGGATCCCCTGTATGGCCGGCACTCTCCTTCCTCGTCATCACGTCGTCGCGTACGTGCGTCGGCGTGCGTAACGACGTGATGGCGGCGACGGAGAGCGAGGATACCCGGCCGGCAGCAGAGACGTTCCGGAGCGATGGGGACACGGCGACAGCGATGGAGCGACATCCAGGGCAGCGGTGACGGGTCCGGAGCGGCGGGGACACGTGAGTATTACCTCCTCCTGCAGTGGTCTTCAATCTGCGGACCTCCAGATGTTGCAAAACTACAACTCCCAGCATGCCCGGACAGCCAACGGCTGTCCGGGCATGCTGGGAGTTGTAGTTTTGCAACATCTGGAGGTCCGCAGGTTGAAGACCACTATTGGGTTAAAAATCTTTATTTTTTTAGATTTTGCCCCTAAAAATTGGGTGCGTCTTATACGCCGGTGCGTCCTATAGGGCGAAAAATACGGTAATCAAGTTGATAAAACTGGGCCGAGGAATTGGCATGCTGGGAGTTGTAGTTTTGCAACATCTGGAGGTCCGCAGGTTGAAGACCACTATTGGGTTCAAAATCTATTTTTTTAGATTTTGCCCCTAAAAATTGGGTGCGTTTTATACGCCGGTGCGTCCTATAGGACGAAAAATACGGTAATCAAGTTGATAAAACTGGGCCGAGGAATTGGCATGCTGGGAGTTGTAGTTTTGCAACATCTGGAGGTCCGCAGGTTGAAGACCACTATTGGGTTCAAAATCTTTATTTTTTTAGATTTTACCCCTAAAAATTGGGTGCGTCTTATACGCCGGTGCGTCCTATAGGACGAAAAATACGGTAATCAAGTTGATAAAACTGGGCCGAGGAATTGGCATGCTGGGAGTTGTAGTTTTGCAACATCTGGAGGTCCGCAGGTTGAAGACCACTATTGGGTTCAAAATCTTTATTTTTTTAGATTTTGCCCCTAAAAATTGGGTGCGTCTTATACGCCGGTGCGTCCTATAGGACGAAAAATACGGTAATCAAGTTGATAAAACTGGGCCGAGGAATTGGCATGCTGGGAGTTGTAGTTTTGCAACATCTGGAGGTCCGCAGGTTGAAGACCACTATTGGGTTCAAAATCTTTATTTTTTTAGATTTTGCCCCTAAAAATTGGGTGCGTTTTATACGCCGGTGCGTCCTATAGGACGAAAAATACGGTAATCAAGTTGATAAAACTGGGCCGAGGAATTGGCATGCTGGGAGTTGTAGTTTTGCAACATCTGGAGGTCCGCAGGTTGAAGACCACTTTTGGGTTCAAAATCTTTATTTTTTTAGATTTTGCCCCTAAAAATTGGGTGCGTCTTATACGCCGGTGCGTCCTATAGGACGAAAAATACGGTAATCAAGTTGATAAAACTGGGCCGAGGAATTGGCATGCTGGGAGTTGTAGTTTTGCAACATCTGGAGGTCCGCAGGTTGAAGACCACTATTGGGTTCAAAATCTTTATTTTTTTAGATTTTGCCCCTAAAAATTGGGTGCGTCTTATACGCCGGTGCGTCCTATAGGACGAAAAATACGGTAATCAAGTTGATAAAACTGGGCCGAGGAATTGTTTCCTTATATAATGAAGCAACTTTACAATAAATCTTAAATGGAATCTTTCATTAGTGTCACCCGCCACCTGTTGGTACAGGCTGGTAGTGCGGGTGACACTGATGATAATAATAATATGTACCTATCCCCAGTCCATGGTCCCGTTTGTCTGTTGGTGTAAAGGTGGGGCACGCCGATATCACCACTGCAGCTATTCTATGCAGTGCACTTTTCGGTAAAAATGACACCTTATCTTTATTCCGTAGGTCCATACGGTTACAGGGATACCCAATTTATGTAGGTTTTATTTATTTTACTACTTTAGAAAAATTATAACTACATGCACCAAAATTAGTATGTTTAAAATTGTCATCTTCATACCCCTATAACTTTTTTATTTTTCCGCGTACAGGGCTATACAGTATGAGGCTCTTTTTTTGCGCCGTGGTACCATTTTTGTTTTGATGGGACTTTTTGATCGCTTTTTATTAATATTTTCATGGTATATGAAGTGAACAAAAATTCAAAATTTTGGACTTTGGTATTTTTTTTATGTGTACGCCATCGACCGTGTGGTTTAGCTAACTTTATATTTTAATAGTTCGGACATTTATGCACGCGGCTGTACCACATATGATTATTTTTTTTATTATTATTACATTATTTTATTTAAAAAAATAGGAAAAGGGGGGTGATTCAAACTTTTATTGGGGGGGGGGGCTTATTCACATGTAATTTTTTTTTTTTTTTACACTTTTTACCTTTTATTTTTTTGCATACACTGATAAATGCTATGCCATAGCATAGCATTGATCAGTGTTCTCGGCGCTCTGCTGCTCCTGCCTGCCTGCGGGTCCTGGTTGCTGATAGCAGTTGGGACCCACAGGGTTTGAAGCATTCTCCGGTCATGCGAACAATTTAACACCTTAAGGACTCAGCCCATTTTGGCCTTAAGGACTCAGACAATTTAATTTTTACGTTTTCATTTTTTCCTCCTCGCCTTCTAAAAATCATAACTCTTTTATATTTTCATCCACAGACTAGTATGAGGGCTTGTTTTTTGCATGACCAGTTGTCCTTTGTAATGACATCACTCATTATATCATAAAATGTATGGCGCAACCAAAAAACACTATTTTTGTGGGGAAATAAAAAAGAAAAACGCAATTTTGCTAATTTAGGAAGGTTTCGTTTTCACGCCGTACAATTTACGGTAAAAAAGACGTGTGTTCTTTATTCTGAGGGTCAATACGATTAAAATGATACCCATTATTATATACTTTTCTATTATTGTTGTGCTTAAAAAAAAATCACAAACTTTTTAACCAAATTAGTACGTTTATAATCCCTTTATTTTGATGACCTCTAACTTTTTTATTTTTCCGTATAAGCGGCGGTATGAGGGCTAATTTTTTGCGCCATGATCTGTGCTTTTTTTTTATACCACATTTGCATATAAAAAACTTTTAATACATTTTTATTATTTTTTTTAAATAAAATGTATTAAAAAAGTAGCAATTTTGGACTTTTTTTTTTTTTTTTTTACGTTCATGCCGTTCACCGTACGGGATCATTAACATTTTATTTTAATAGTTCGGACATTTACGCACGCAGCGATACCAAATATGTCTATTAAATTTATTTTTTACGCTTTTTGGGGGTAAAATAGGAAAAAACGGACGTTTTACTTTTTTATTGGGGGAGGGGATTTTTCACTTTTTTTTACTTTTACATTTTTTTTTTACACTTGAATAGTCCCCATAGGGGACTATTCATATAGTCCCCATAGGGGACTATTCATAGCAATACCATGATTGCTAATACTGATCTGTTCTATGTATAGGACATAAAAAAGATCAGTGTTATCGGTCATCTTCTGGTCTGCTCGATCTAAGACCAGAGCAGAAGACGCCGGGAGCCGGAAGGTGCGGGCGATCCGATCATTCATTGAAATCGCGTACTGCCGCGTATCTGTATTGATCCCGGCATCTGAGGGGTTAATGGCAGACACCCGCGAGATCCGCTGTGATCAGCAGCCGGGATCAGCCGCGCATGACACGGGCATCGCTCAGATGCCCGCGGTTATGCACAGGACGTAAATGTACGTCCTGGTGCGTTAAGTACCACCGCACCAGGACATACATTCACGTCCTGCGTCCTTAAGGGGTTAAACCCCGGTAACGAGACTCAGGACGTACAGGTACACCCTGAGTCCTTTAGGACTCGGGAACGGAGGCGCACCTGTACGCCCTGCGTCCCTAAGTGGTTAAGAAGAGATGTTTTATTATCTTATTTCTACAGCTCTAACGCAGACCAATGTGTATCCATGGTAACAGATGGTTCCTGCAGTTATTTTCCCTTCTATTTATCATCCACTTACGGCTAACCGGCCAAATCTGCTTTAGCAAAGTGGGAAACAAACAGAATAAAGCATAAGACTGCAGCAATTGACTGCACATACGAGCTGTAGATACCGGACAACTAAACAAAAAGAAATGGGATTGGTGAGGGTCCTATAAGTCAGACCCTCACCGATTATAATGTGGTTTTATATGGTAACAACAATCCATCATCTTGGGATAGAATACCATTTACATACACATACAATATTCCTTTTATGGGGAGATTAGTCATTTTACATTCTTACCGCCAATGGTGTGAAGGATTCGTCCGTTCTTGGACACAACCAGGACTCTGTGGTGTCCGGTATCAGAGATCACTAGAGTGTCACCTGATGCATCAACGACCACCTTACCGGGAAAAAACAGCGGTGATGGAGGCAGCGAATCCTTGTACAGTCGCAGGGGAATCCTGTCCTCCTTTATCTCAAGTCTTTCCTTGTAGAATTTTAAAGCCATAGAAGTGAAGAGGAACAAGTTGTCCTTGTGTCCTTCTCCAACCAGAGAGAACAGGAGGTTTCCCTGAGGGCCCAGCAGGACGAGGGTGGGCCAGCACGACACCTGCAGCTCCTGCCATAAGGTGGCATCAGCATCGTTCACCACTGGATGGGTGATGTTGTATCTTAGGACAGCGCTCTTTATGTTATCTAGAACCCGCTCATTGGGAAACTTGGCTGAATGCACCCCGATTATGACAAGTCCATCTGCAAGAACAAGGAATGTTATTTCTACAAGGTTTCTCAAGAATATCACAATTTCTATCTTTATCGTGACACATTAAAGGGAATCTGTCACTGATGACAATGAAACTTACCAGTCCCCATGTGCTTCCGTTCCACCTCCTCTGCTGCAGAATGGAGCAAAACTCAGAACAGCAGAAGAGGTATTAAAGGGGTACTCCACCCCTAGATATCTTATCTCATATCCAAAGGATAGGGGATAAGATGTCTGATCACGGGGGTCCCTCCACTGGGGACAGACATCCGGTGCAAATTTGCTCCGTGCCGGATGACTGGTGATGCGGGGTGGAGACTCTTGACGTCACAGTCACGCCCGCCCAGGACGTCACAGCCATGCCCCCTCAATGCAAGTCTATGGGAGGGGGCGTGATGTCTGTCACGCCCCCTCCCATAGACTTGCATTGAGGGGGGCATGGCCGTGACATCATGAGCCTCCGGCGCTGAACCCGATGCTGCCGGGTGCAGCAGGGAGATTGTGGAGGTCGCTAGCAGCGGGACCCCAGCGATCAGACATCTTATCCCCTATCCTTTGGATATGGGATAAGATGTCTAGGGGCAGATTACCCCTTTAATAGAAAGATGCCGGCCCAAGGTAACGGGCACAAGGAGCTTGGGAACGCCCCCTGTGAACCAAGCAGGTCATTTGGGGAATGGACAGAATTATTGTCATCCACACTACAAGTCTGTACAACAGGTTAGGGCTGGGCGGTATGGCCATATCTGCGTATCACTGTATTTTTGTAACTTTCGGCGGTTCCACGGTATATAACAGTATTTCCTCCCCCCCCCCAAATTAATTATCAGCCCAGCGCTGCGCTATTCTGCCCCCCCCCCCCCAACAAAAATTAATTATCAGCCCAGCCCTGCCCCCATCGGGGTAAATACTCACATGTCACCCGCTGCCCTCCTCGTGCTGTTTGTTGCCGCTGCCGGCGCAGACACAAGGTAAACAAAATAAACTAACGCATGTTCCGGCGTCGGCCTTACGCTAGGGACGGGAACGTCGGACAGCCGTCAGCCTATCACCAGCCACAGCGATGTTCCGCCTGGGCGGCTTCTTACATGACAGTGGGCTCAGCCAATCAGATGCCGAAGTGGAACATCGCTGCGGCCGGTGATAGGCTGACGGCTGCCCGATGTTCCATTCACTAGGAAGCAGATGAGGCCGGTACCTGACCAACGGGAGGGGAGTTAAAGTTTATTTTGTCTATTTTTTGCAGCCCGGGCATAGGGATACCACACAGTATAGAGCAGTGGTCTTCAACCTGCCGACCTCCAGATGTTGCAAAACTACAACTCCCAGCATGCCCGGACAGCCAACGGCTGTCCGGGCATGCTGGGAGTTGTAGTTTTGCAACATCTGGAGGTCGGCAGGTTGAAGACCACTGGTATAGAGTGTCAGCGCCGGCGGCCGCAACAAACATGAGGATGAGGAGGGCAGCGCATGCGGGTGACATATCAGTATTTACCCCGATGGGGACAGCGCTGGGCTGATAATTAATTGGGGGGCAGAACAGCGGGTGAGTTGTGATTAGTTCCCCGATGTGGGGACAGCGCAGCGCTGGGCTCATTCATTCCCGAGGGGGAAGGGGCCCAACCGGTATTGCGGTATGAACCGGTATACCGCCCAGCCCTACAACAGATTAGTGCGGGTGATATGGATGACAGATTCCCTTGAATACTGCCCAACTTTCTGTGAACTTTTTGGCGAATTTAGTACTGTACCTGTGTCAGAATACTGGTGCTCCAGGGCGTGCAGGTCAGGGAGGATATGGATACAGTTGATGCAGCAGTAAGTGAAAAAATCCAACACCACAACCTTCCCGCTGAGATCCCTGTGCAGGGAAATGGAGCCGTCTGTGTTCAGCCATTCCAAACCTGCAAATGACGCACAAAAAAGGTAAAGGAAAGAAACAAGAACAACATTTTGAATGAAAAAATCTAAATATATATCCATTGATAAAAAAAAATGAAGACAGCACCAGGGATCAGCCTTGGTGCAAGTGATTAAACAGGAAGCCAAGAGCTCAACATACAATCATCCAGGATTACATCACAGACGATGCTTCGGATTGAGACAAAAGTAGGGATCGGCCGATAATCATGATTTTGGGCATTGCCAATTACCTTGCCGATAAGCCGATAATGACCCGCCCCCTGCACCGCCCCCACCGCACCGCGACCACCCCCACGCACCGCGACCGCCCCCCCGACCCACCGCACCGCGACCCACCCCCCACCGTAGTGCTAGGCCGTATACCGGTATGGATTTTTGCCCATACCGCTATATCGGTCGGGCCCCTCCCCCACCCTCCGAGTCAATAAAAAAAAATAAACTTACCCGTAATGGGGTGGTCCGGGCCATCCATCCTTCCTGTAGTGTCCGGCGGCATTCCGGGTGGAGGGTGAACCGGTCCGGGCTGTCCTTCTCCGGGGGTCCTCTTCTCCACTCCGGGCAGGCTCCGGCCTAGTACGCTGCATAGACGCCGCTACGCTGTGACGTCAGGTGAGTCGCTGCGCACGGGCGTCACTGCGCAGCGGTGTCTATGCAGCGTACTAGGCCGGAGCCTGCCCGGAGTGGAGAAGATGACCCCCGGAGAAGAAGTACAGCCCGGACCGGTTCACCCTCCACCCGGAATGCCGCCGGACACTACAGGAAGGAAGGATGGCCCGGACCACCCTGACAGGTAGGGGAGAGAAGCGGGTGGCGGCGGCGGCCTATGGCACCGCAAAAGCCACTGCAGTGCATTGATTTAAAGCGCCCGCTTTAAATCAATGATCTGCAGCGGTGTCGAGGGGGGATAAATAGCCGATAACTTATACCGGAATATAAGTTATCGACTATCGGCCCTAACCTCCACCGATTATCGGTATCGGCCCTAAAAAAACGATATTGGTCGATCCCTAGACAAAAGCGGAAGTTTATTTATCCCCTTTAGGGGGCATTCACACCACGTTTTTGCAATACAGTTCCTGTATCAGGTTATTGATGAAAAAAACGGATTCCTCAAAACCTGACTAAACTGTATCAAAACGTGTCTACAAATGGGGTGTTCCGAATGCTGGAGGCGGGAGCTCATGACCTCATAGCCCCGCCTCTCATTACGTCACGCCCCGCCCCCTCAATGCAAGTCTATGGGAGGGGGCGTGACGGACGTCACGCCCCCTCCCATAGACTTGCATTGAGGGGGCTGGGCGTGAGGTCATAAGGGGCGGAGCTATGACATCACGACCTCCCGGCGCCAGCATTTGGAACAGTTTGTTCCAAACGCTGAGCAGCGGAGTACCCCTTTAATGAGGCCAGCAGAAGTGTGGGAAGTCTGTATAAAAGGAAAGGAAACAGAATGGTCTGGCCTCTCCCCAGAAGACAGCAAGGTGGCTGTGGGGGGAGGCAGGGGTCCTTGTGAGGAGCACACAGCCAGGCGCTGTGAGTGACCCCAACAGTGAAGTGCATAGAGAAGGAGTCTTAGTACACACAGCAAGAGGCTGCAAACTCTGTGTGTGAACAGGGAGTAAAAGGTTGCAGGAAACTTGTGTTTTTAGCAAGAGTGGCAAGTGTATCTATTTTTTATTTTAAATGGTTGACTCACCAATAACCAAGTTATGTATAGTAATATTAGCAACTGCTTTACTGTTACGGCTATAGGAGAATTCTTTCATTATTCTTTTTGGGGCGAGATTGCAATAACAACTCCCTGTCAGTAGTGGATCAATTTTTCATATGTCTATAAAGAGAGGTTGTAGAAAACCCTTTGTCAAGCGTTAAAGGAAAACCGTCAGCTTTCTCTCCCCCCCCAGCACTAAACAGCGGTACTGGATGCTAGTGCGGGGGACGCTGATCAGTTTGATGCTTACCGTGCCCGAATCTGCCCCGCCGTTCTGCCGTAATCTTCTATTTTTCGGAATATGCTAATGAGGTGCTAACTTGCACCGGCCGGGCTAACTGGCACTCTGACGTCAGTGCCGCCTGCCGCAGCGCCGCCCAGCTCATCAATATTCCTCCCCGTCTTCATTACAGAACGGGGAGAAGAGGGAGAGGTGGAGGGAGGGGAGGAATATTGATGAGCTGGGTGGCACTGCGGCAGGCGGCACTGACATCAGAGTGCCAGTTAGCCCTGACGGTGCCCTAATTAGCATATCCCGAAAATAGAAGATTATGGCAGAATGGCGCGGCGGATCCAGGCACGGTGAGCATGAAACGGATCAGCGTCCCCCGCACTACCAGCCAGTACCGCTGGTTAGTGCGGGGGGTAGAAAGCTGACAGTTTTCCTTTAAAGAGAAAAACTATAAAATCATCTCTCGATGGTATCGGTGCCCTACAGAAGTTCCCAGATGTTCCATGAGCAAACAGACAGGTGATGGACGTGCAAGTAAGAAGAAGGTTCGTTGATCCATGTACGATGGGGCTGGCGAAAGATGATGGCTTTCTGGGATAAGGTAAAATATTTGGGATGTTCGGGTGTCTTTCTCTTCATACGGGTCTTTTTTTCCCCCCATTCTTTCTCTTTCATCCAGGTGGAAGGTGGTTTCATGGGGTGGGGGTTAACTGATTTAATAGGTATAACACTATAACGCGTGGTGATTGTGTATATTGGGAGGGAAGACTTGCTGTGTGTGCATTGTTTTTATGGGTTCTAGCTAGAATTGGAGTTTCCATTTTTCTTATTTGGGATGCCGCGTAATTAGCAGCATTAGGAAAGCAAGGCCAAAAGTGGTAGAAAGAAAACCAACTTAAATAAGATATTATATATATATATATATATATATATATATATATATATATATGCGAGTGATAAATACTACTATTGCCGAAACGTTGAAACTTATTGGGGTAATAAAGAAACCAGTTTATGAAGATCCTCGACCTGTCGGTGCTGTGATTTCTGGACTTATGATTGTACTTATCCTGGGTTGGCTGCCTGGGTGTTTCACATGCACGGAGGTTGGTCCCCGATGCTGTCTCACATCACCTCTTATATGTGTGTGTGTATATATTTGCTCACCATGACTCAACAAGGCATCCCAGCTGATTTCAATATCAGACCCCCATAGCCCCCATAAACCGGGCTTGTTTACTGTGTGATCTGCAAAGAGGGGCTGCTGTGAGAGTGAGCAGTGAGGGGTGTATGTTGCCCTCCAGTCAATCAGGACACTCAAACACAGCACACTAAAGCTGTCAGCTTTCTGAGCTGGGAGGAAGGGCGTGTGAAGTGTCGTCTACGGTAGGCCTAGTCATCAGTGTGATAAGATCTACTGGACTTCCTGTCTGGAGAGAAACAGGGTGTGTGCTCAGCAAATATTACACTTCACATTGCAAAGTTATCTAATTTTATCATGTGCAGCTATATAAAGGTAATTTCATTTGACCGGAGTTCTCCTTTAAGCATGTAAAATTTTATAAAAATTTTGCTTAACCCCTTAAGGACGCAGCCCATTTTCACCTCTAGGACAAAGCCCTTTTTTGCAAATCTGACCACTGTCACTTTAAACATTAATAACTCTGGAATGCTTTTATTTATCATTCTGATTCTGAGATTGTTTTTTCGTGACATTTGCTACTTTAACATAGTGGTAAATTTTTGTGGTAACTTGCATCCTTTCTTGGTGAAAAATCCCCAAATTTGATGAAAAAATTAAAAATTTTGCATTTTTCTAACTTTGAAGCTCTCTGCTTGTAAGGAAAAAGGATATTCCAAATTTTTTGGGGGGGATTCACATATACAATATGTCTACTTTATGTTTGCATCATACAATTTATGAGTTTTTACTTTTGGAAGACACCAGAGGGCTTCAAAGTTCAGCAGCAATTTTTCAATTTTTCACAAAATTTTCAAACTCACAATTTTTCAGGGACCAGTTCAGGTTTGAAGTGGATTTGAAGGGCCTTCATATTAGAAATACCCCATAAATGACCCCATTATAAAAACTGCATCCCCCAAAGTATTCAAAATGACATTCAGTAAGTGTTTTAACCCTTTAGGTGTTTCACAGAAAAAGCAGCAAAGTGAAGGAGAAAATTCTAAATCTTCATTTTTTACACTCGCATGTTCTTGTAGACCCAATTTTTGAATTTTTACAAGGGGTAAAAGGAGAAAATTTATACTTGTATTTGTAGCCCAATTTCTCTCGAGTAAGCACATACCTCATATGTCTATGTAAATTGTTCGGCGGGCGCAGTAGAGGGCTCAGAAGCGACAAGGGGATTTTGGAGAGTACGTTTCTCTGAAATGTTTTTTGGGGGGCATGTTGCATTTAGGTAGCCCCTATGGTGCCAGAACAGCAAAAAAAAAAAACACCACATGGCATACCATTTTGGGAACTAGACCCCTTGAGGAACGTAACAAGGGATAAAGTGAGCCTTAATACCCCACAGGTGTTTCACGACTTTTGCATATGTAAAAAAAATATATATTTTTTTTCACTAAAATGTGGGTTTCCCCCCAAATTTCAAATTTTTGCAAGGGTTAATAGCAGAACCCCCCCCCCCCCCCAACATTTGTAACCCCATCTCTTCTGAGTATGAAGGTACCCCATAAGTTGACCTGAAGTGCACTACGGGTGAACTACAATGCTTAGAAGAGAAGGCGCCATATTTGGCTTTTTGAGAGCAAATTTTGCTCGGGGGGCATGTCGCATTTAGGAAGCCCCTATGGTGCCAGAACAGCAAAAAAAAAAAAAACACATGGCATACCATTTTGTGGCATACCACATGGCAAACAGCTGTCTGGGCATGCTGGGAGTTGTAGTTTTGCAACATCTGGAGGGCCACGGTTTAGAGACCACTGTAAACTGTGGCCCTCCGGATGTTGCTAGGTAACAACTCGCCTGGCAGGACCTGGATGAATTGCTGCCACCGCCGACGCTGCACGTGGGGGATCCCCGCATGGAGGATTGCACTCCGGGATCCAGGTAAGGGACCTTCGGTGACGGTCCCTGGACAGTTCCCCCGTTTTGCCCGGATACCGATAGGTGGGCAAAGCGGGGGAACCGAACTTTAACCCCCCCTCCCCCGGTCTCCTATCGGTCGGTTGCTCGGCCGACCAATAGCAGGGATAGGAGGGGTGGCACCCCTGCCACCAAACTCCTATCCCTTCAGGGGGATCAAGGGTCCCGATCCTTCTTATTTTCCGGGTCACCAGTGACCCATATGACCCGGAATCGCGCAGATCGCAGGTGTGAATTGATCTGCGATTTGCGCCCATCGCGGTCATGGGGGGGGGGTCTCAGGACCCCCCTCGGAGATGTGCCGGGATGCCTGCTGTTAGATCCCGGCCGCTACCGGTGACGCGGCGCTCCCGGAACCCCGCGAGGTACATGTACGTCACCGCGCGCCAAGTGACACTTCGCGGCGCCGTACATGTACGTCGTTCGTCGTGAAGGGGTTAAAGGGGTACTCCAGTGGAGTAACAAAATTTTATCTAGTCAACTGGTGCCAGAAAGTTAAACATAACTTAACCATTCCAGTACTTATCAGCTGCTCCATGGGAAGTTGTATAGTTTTTTTTCTGTCTAACCACAGTGCCCTCTGCTGACACCTCTGTCCATGTCAGGAACTGTCCAGACCAGAAGAGGTTTGCTATGGGGATTTGCTCCTGCTCTGGACAGTTCCTAATACGGACAGAGGTGTCAGCAGAGAGCACTGTGGTCAGACTGGAAAGAACTTTGCAACTTCCTCTGGAGCATACAGAAGCTGATAAGTTTTGGAAGGATTAAGATTTTTAAATAGAAGTAATTTACAAATCATTTGGCAACAGTTGATTTAAAAAAAAAAAAATTCCACCGGAGTACCCCTTTAAATCTTAATTTCAGACACACCTCTTGGAGATGTTTCTCAGATTTATCAGGGTCTGACACATAGGGGGAGATTTATCGAAACCTGTGCAAAGGAAAAGTTGCCCAGTTGCCCATAGAAACCAATCAGATCGCTTCTTTCATTTTGCAGAGGCCTTGTTAATAATGAAAGAAGCCATCTTTGCACAGGTTTTGCTAAATCTCCCCCATAGTGTTTTCCAAAAAGTAATTGACCCCTGGTTAAAGCCAAGTCTGGCACAAAGTGTCGGAGGTCTGGTGCGGCACTGGATTCAGTCCTGCGGCCTCAATGCTCCTGAATAATACTTTTTGCATTCTCTTTGGTCTGAAGCCATCTTTACTGCATCTTTTGAGCTAATGCTTTCATTTTAACTATAGACATTTTTGAACTTTACATTGTCTATTGAGGGGATAGAATTTCCTTGTATGCTGGAAGTATATGCTATACTGCGGTTACTGGGTTTACTATATACCCCTAATTTATGACTTGTTCTTCCTCTTTGGTAAAGTGGGTGCATGCTATATATATTACCAATAGTGTATATACAATATATCTTTACTATCTGCAGACGTCTCACTCCAGCACCTATTTTTTTCTTTGTTCCTTATGTGGCCTATATACGTCTTTTTATCATGTTTCTTCTGTAAAGACTGATAGCGTATTTGTCAAAAAGTGATTCAAGAGGCCTTTTTCCTGCATCTTGTGTGTATGTAAGAAGTAATTGACTCCAAGGTAAAGAATTGACCATTTCTAGCAGCTTCTTTGACATATAGATCAATCACTAGTCAGGAATCTTTAAGTTGTATCAGGGTTTCAAGAAACTGTAAAGAGCTGTCAGAAACCCCCATTGTAAATGGGTGAACTCCATTCAATTTATACAAAAAAGGAGTGTAACTGAGATAGGGCACCACTCCATAGTAGGAACATATAGGAACAATGAAAGCATTGAGATATATATATATATATATATATATATATATATATATGTTGAAACCATTGTATGTTGAGACCATAACTCTATGGAAACCTGGTCATTGGTTCTGAAGCCACCAAAATGTCATCCAAAAATAGGAAAAAGTGAGGATTAAACAAAAAGAAGTAGATAACTAATAAAGATAAAGTGAGAAAGATCTGCTGGAGCTGTAATAACTGTCCATGTAGAGGACAGGAGCTTCTTCAGGGTCCTGTACAGTACACAGTGTCCTAAAAATGTAACATGGAGCCGCCCTCACCAGGTGTCCAAAGGAACAGCTAACCCTGGTACAGGTAAAGTGTACAGAACATGTAATACCTCCCTGTACTGTAGGGGGCGCTATCAGACACCAGTCAGTGCATACACTTCAGTAATACAGGTAAAGAGTACAGAACATGTAATACCTCCCTGTACTGTAGGGGGCGCTATCAGACACCAGTCAGTGCATACACTTCAGTAATACAGGTAAAGAGTACAGAACATATAATACCTCTCTGTACTGTTGGGGGCGCTACAAGACACCAGTCAGTGCATACACTTCAGTAATACAGGTAAAGAGTAGTAGAGAACATGTAATACCTCCCTGTACTGTAGGGGGCGCTACCAGACACCAGTCAGTGCATACACTTCAGTAATACAGGTAAAGAGTAGTACAGAACATATAATACCTCCCTGTACTTTAGGGGGCGCTACCAGACACCAGTCAGTGCATACAATTCAGTAATACAGGTAAAGAGTAGTACAGAACATATAATACCTCCCTGTACTGTAGGGGGCGCTACCAGACACCAGTCAGTGCATACACTTCAGTAATACAGATAAAGAGTAGTACAGAACATGTAATACCTCCCTGTACTGTAGGGGGCGCTACCAGGCACCAGTCAGTGCATACACTTCAGTAATACAGGTAAAGAGTAGTACAGAACATGTAATAACTCCCTCTACTGTAGGGGGCGCTACCAGACACCAATCTGTGCATGCATTTTAGTAATACAGGGGGTTTACCACTGAATGCCCATCCTGATTGGTCAGATCTTCCAGGCATTTACATGCTTCGCAGATCTGGACTGTCATTGTATGTTGAGTCTGGTTTCAAGTTACAAAGGTCCAGAAAAGATCATTGTATGTTGAAGGATCACATATATATATATATATATATATATATATATATAAACAAAGAATAAGTTGGCCAGCACTATTGATTTCAAACTATTATACAGACCTGGCTTACAGGTGCAGGCTGCTGGGCTAAGTATAAAGCAACAGGAGAATACAGCAGCACACTGCTAGCACAAAGATATAGATAAAACATGAGTATATAGATACAACATGAAAAGCTATTCAGCTATGGTGCAGTAAATGACAGTATAAAATTGTGAAGTAATGAAATAGTGTGATACTTAGCTTGCAATTTAGCACAAAGATATAGCCAAAACATGAGTATATAGATAAAACATGAGCGTATAGATACAACATGAGAAGCTATTCAGCTATGGTGAAGTAATGAAATACAGTGGTCCCTCAACATACGATGGTAATTCGTTCCAAACGACCCATCGTTTGTCGAATCCATCGTATGTTGAGGGATCCGTGCAATGTAAAGTATAGGAAGTTATGCTCATCTGTCCCTGTCGCTCCGGACCAGGTCCTCACCGCTCCCGCTGCTGTTCCAGGGGCTCCCGATGCTGTTCCGCTGCTCCGGTGTCTTCTTCGCGATCCTCCGGTGTCTTGCGCATCTTCTGCAGGGTCCGGGCCTCGCTTTCCGGTGACGTTATTACGCTGCTGCGCCGGCGCGGCGTGCGTAGTGACATAATAACGACGCCGGAAAGCAAGGCCCGGACCCTGGAGAAGATGCGCAAGACACCGGAGGATCGCGAAGTGGACCCGGAGCAGCGGGGATAGGTAAGTGAACCTGCTGGGGCACATTACACTGCTATCCGACAGCAGCTTAAGCATTTTGCGCTGTCGGATAGCAGTTAACGCGATGGCCCCGACATATAAAAGCATCGTATGTCGATGCTGACATCGACATGCGATGGCCTCTGAGAGGCCATCGCATGTCGATTTTATCATATGTCGGGGCCATCGTAGGTCGGGGGGTTACTGTAGTGAGATACTTAGCTTGCAATTTGGCGGCCAAATAGCTTGGACCGTCCCACCACGGTAAGGTGATCTCATTGGGTCGGACCCTACACTATGAATATGCTTCATATGGGGGGAGTGGCTACCTCCATGTTGGTTCTTGCACCCCACCCACCTCTATCAGGTGTATATAAGGTGGTTTGGATGTTTCAGATCCTGCAATGCCTGCTGATCTATTCACACAGAGGCATATTCTTAGTGTAGGGTCCGTCCCAATGAGATCACCTTACCGTGGTGGGACGGTCCAAGCTATTTGGCCGCCAAATTGCAAGCTAAGTATCTCACTAATTCATTACTTCACCATAGCTGAATAGCTTCTCATGTTGTATCTATACGCTCATGTTTTATCTATATCCTCATGTTTTAGCTATATCTTTGTGCTAGCAGTGTGCTGCTGTATTCTCCTGTAGATATATATATATATATATATATATATATATATATACACACACACACACACACGTCTTGTTTCTCAAATTCCATCATATAAATGTTTGTGTAGGTTGGGGCTACAGTAGACCCCATGGCCGTTCCTTTGTCCTGGACCTAGAATTCATCCCCAAGTAGTAAATAATTCAGTCTCAGGATGACACCCAGTAAGTGCAGAACAAAGATACCAGCCAATTCGGATAATTCAGATCTGTTGGCTGTCCAGGCATGCTGGGAGGTGAAGCAGTGTAACATCTGGAGGGCCACAGTTTGGAGACCACTGTTTATACACTGTTTATACCGTTGGCTGTCCAGGCATGCTGGGAGGTGAAGCAGTGTAACATCTGGAGGGCCACAGTTTGGGGACCACTGCTATACACCCACACTTAATACCTGGGGAGAAGTCTGGCACCCTGAGCCTGGCCGCCCGTCCATTCACCTTCTCCAGATACTCCAGCACCAGCCTCTCCTTCTCCTCCTGGGAACCCGCCTCCTGCAGGGCGCCCTCCAGCGGGCTCTGGAGCCCCAGCAAATCATTCAAGTTGCAAGCCGCCATCTTGCTCCTCCTTACTGTGATTGACAGGCACAGGCGTTACCAAGCGACGGCAGCTGCGTCCCTCGCTTTACGTTCCCACCCGCCGATTCGCGTCATTACTCTCCGTGTTATCCTCTATAATACATTAAAAAACAGCAATAAAAATACAATATTAATATTTTACTTGAGAAATATGAGTTACAAGTCATAGTAAAGGAGGAAAAATTATTTCTGTATTCACTATTGTGGCGAATGTGCCGTTAGGTTATATAAATTTACGTCAGAGCTATAGTTTACCATTTCGTATCTTCAGATTCGACACAATCACATATTGTATGAATATCAATAATCGGTAATTTTGTGAATGGGAATACATCTGTGCAGAGGATTTAGATTTGATAGATCAAGATATTATTTTTAGATTGTATTAAGTGCGGTGGACTTGAGAGGAAAGTGCGGATGTGTGGGCGGATGCCGGGGGGAGGCGCTCTGAATGGCCGGGAAAAGAAAGAGATGACAGGAGGAGCAGTCTGCGGAGCGGTAATACCGGGGGTGTGGGAGATAGACGATAAAGCAATAATTCTCATATTTAACCATTGTTCGGTCTCGATTTGTGCGAAAAGTTGTAAATATCGCTTAGAAAAGCTGCATAACATGATTTCAGCCGCTGTACAGACCGAGTTATGTAACTGCGGCTCTCCAGTTGTTGCAGAACTACAATTCCTATCATGTCCTGACATGTCCTGCATTTCTGTTTCTTCATGTCCCCCTGTGTCACAGTTATTGCTGTCCCCTCATCTCCCCCCTGTGTGTCACAGTTATTGCTGTCCCCTCATCTTCCCTGTGTGTCACAGTTATTGCTGTCCCCTCATCTCCCCTCTGTGTGTCACAGTTATTGCTGTCCCCTCATCTCCCCCCTGTGTGTCACAGTTATTGCTGTCCCGTCATCTCCCCCCTGTGTGTCACAGTTATTGCTGTCCCCTCATCTCCCCCCGTGTGTCACAGTTATTGCTGTCCCCTCATCTCCCCCCGTGTGTCACAGTTATTGCTGTCCCCTCATCTCCCCCCTGCGTGTCACAGTTATTGCTGTCCCCTCATCTCCCCCCCCCCTCCGTGTGTCAGTTATTACTGTCCCCTCATCTCCCCCCTGTGTGTCACAGTTATTGCTGTCCCCTCATCTTCCCCCGTGTGTCAGTTATTGCTGTCCCCTCATCTCCCCCCCAGTGTGTCACAGTTATTGCTGTCCCCTCATCTCCCCTCTGTGTGTCACAGTTATTGCTGTCCCGTCATCTCCCCCCGTGTGTCACAGTTATTGCTGTCCCCTCATCTCCCCCCGTGTCACAGTTATTGCTGTCCCCTCATCTCCCCCCGTGTGTCACAGTTATTGCTGTCCCCTCATCTCCCCCCGTGTGTCACAGTTATTGCTGTCCCCTCATCTCCCCCCCGTGTGTCACAGTTATTGCTGTCCCCTCATCTCCCCTCTGTGTGTCACAGTTATTGCTGTCCCCTCATCTCCCCCCCGTGTGTCACAGTTATTGCTGTCCCGTCATCTCCCCCCGTGTGTCACAGTTATTGCTGTCCCCTCATCTCCCCCCGTGTGTCACAGTTATTGCTGTCCCCTCATCTCCCCCCGTGTGTCACAGTTATTGCTGTCCCCTCATCTCCCCCCCCCCCGTGTGTCACAGTTATTGCTGTCCCCTCATCTCCCCTCTGTGTGTCACAGTTATTGCTGTCCCCTCATTTCCCCCCGTGTGTCAGTTATTGCTGTCCCCTCATCTCCCCCCCGTGTGTCACAGTTATTGCTGTCCCCTCATCTCCCCCTGTGTGTCACAGTTATTGCTGTCCCCTCATCTCCCCCCGGTGTGTCAGTTATTGCTGTCCCCTCATCTCCCCCCCCAGTGTGTCACAGTTATTGCTGTCCCCTCAACTTCCCTGTGTGTCACAGTTATTGCTGTCCCCTCATCTCCCCCCAGTGTGTCACAGTTATTGCTGTCCCCCTCATCTTCCCTGTGTGTCAGTTATTGCTGTGCCCTCATCTCCCCCCTGTGTGTCAGTTATTGCTGTCCCCTCATCTTCCCTGTGTGTCGCAGTTATTGCTGTCCCCTCATCTCCCCTCTGTGTGTCACAGTTATTGCTGTCCCCTCATCTCCCCCCCCCGTGTGTCAGTTATTGCTGTCCCCTCATCTCCCCCCTGTGTGTCACAGTTATTGCTGTCCCCTCATCTCCCCCCCGTGTGTCACAGTTATTGCTGTCCCCTCATCTCCCCCCCAGTGTGTCACAGTTATTGCTGTCCCCTCATCTTCCCCCCCGTGTGTCACAGTTATTGCTGTCCCCTCATCTCTCCCCCAGTGTGTCACAGTTATTGCTGTCCCCTCATCTTCCCTGTGTGTCACAGTTATTGCTGTCCCCTCATCTCCCCCCAGTGTGTCACAGTTATTGCTGTCCCCTCATCTCCCCCGTGTGTCACAGTTATTGCTGTCCCCTCATCTCCCCCCTGTGTGTCACAGTTATTGCTGTCCCCTCATCTCCCCTCTGTGTGTCACAGTTATTGCTGTCCCCTCATCTCCCCCCTGTGTGTCACAGTTATTGCTGTCCCCTCATCTCCCCTCTGTGTGTCACAGTTATTGCTGTCCCCTCATCTCCCCCCTGTGTGTCACAGTTATTGCTGTCCCCTCATCTCCCCTCTGTGTGTCACAGTTATTGCTGTCCCCTCATCTTCCTTGTGTGTCAGTTATTCCTCTCCTCTCATCTACAGCCTTTTAGATGTCTGGGCATGCTGGTAGTTGTAGTTTTGCAACAGCTGGAGGTACCCTGGTTGGGAAACATTACCCTAAGCACAGTATAGGCATTAACTACCAAACCATTTGGGGTTTCATCGACTGTTCATCGATGTGAACATGGCCTAAAGGGGTGTCCCTCCATCAAAAGTTATCCCCAAGGCAGTATTTCCATATCATCTTGCCTCCAGCTGTTGAAAAACTACATCTCTCAGGTGGTCCAGGCATACTGAGAGTTGTAGTTTTTAGAGATGAGCAAACTTACAGTAAATTCGATTCGTCACGAACTTCTCGGCTCGGCAGTTGATGACTTATCCTGCATAAATTAGTTCAGCTTTCCGGTGCTCCGGTGGGCTGGAAAAGGTGGATACAGTCCTAGGAGACTCTTTCCTAGGACTGTATCCACCTTTTCCAGCCCACGGGAGCACCGGAAAGCGGAACTAATTTACGCAGGATCAGTCATCAACTGCCGAGCCGAGAAGTTCGTGACGAATCAAATTTATTGTAAGTTCGCTCATCTCTAGTAGTTTTGTAAAACTACAACCAGGAGGCCTCCAGCTGTTGCAAAACTACAACTCTCAGCATGCCCGGACAGCCGAAGGCTGTCCGGGCATACTGGGAGTTGTAGTTTTGCAACACCTGGAGGCACCCTGGTTGGGAAACACTGCCCTAAGCACAGGTTAGTATGACCCGTCAAATACGGATGGAAAACTTATTTTATTTTTATTTTTTTTCAGCGGTTTGACAGCAGTAAATTTGATGGGTCATAACGGCCAATAATGGGTCCCGATCGGACCTATTATAGTCAATGGGGTCCTTTGGGCGCCATTATTGTCGGAGAGAAAAGCCGGAGAAAAAGACGGTGCAAGTATTATTTTTTTTCCCCAGTTATTCTTGATCCTAAAATAACGGACTTCACCCTGCTGGAGACAACCGGCAGTGTGAATGTAGCCTTAGATGATAACTACAAGATCAGTGGGAGGTCGGGGTCCTCCTTTACCTATATTCTGTATATAGGGAGACCCTTTTCTGTGCACGGTAGACACCATTCTTTTATCCGGTATCCTTTCTAATCCTGAACGTTTTTCATTTTCTTCTCTCTTTTTTTCAGCATTAAACAATGTCAGACAATGAAGATAATATCTGGGGCTATAAATCCATCCGGAAGCGCAAAACAGAGGATAACGCAGGATGTCAGGACCGGGCGAGAATATCAGGGGTGCAGGTGAAAGGGAGGGGGAAGAAGAAGCGAAATGCACCCAGGAAGACTAAGAACACCCCGGCCCTCACCTCACCCCAACCAGTGCCGAGACCAGGCTCTCAGGAGGAGCCGCCATCTACGCCAAAAAGAAAAAGAGCTGAGAGCGTGAAGACCCCGAGTCCCGTGACCCCCCAAAACAGACACAGCGGCCATTGTCCCAGCTGCCAGATGCCATTCTCTACATTATTAGTCCAGAGTCCGCGATGGCACGTGAGCGAATGCCTGGACGCAACGACAACCGCACAGACAGGTAATGGACTGCCATTTAAAAAGGGCTTTCCCACCAATGGCGCTTATCACCTGTCTGATCAGTGGAAATGGATCAACGCAACCCCCAAAGATCTTAATGGAGAGGCCATGTCTCCCTGGCTGATTGGAATGACTAGAGATGAGCGAACTTACAGTAAATTCGATTCGTCACAAACTTCTCCGCTCGGCAGTTGATGACTTATCCTGCATAAATTAGTTCAGCTTTCCGGTGCTCCGGTGGGCTGGAAAAGGTGGATACAGTCCTAGGAAAGAGTCTCCTAGGACTGTATCCACCTTTTCCAGCCCACCGGAGCACCGGAAAGCTGAACTAATTTATGCAGGAAAAGACATCAACTGCCGAGCCGAGAAGTTCGTGACAGATCGAATTTACTGTAAGTTCGCTCATCTCTAGGAATGACAGTCAAACATTCGTGCTGCTGCTCCATTCAGCTCTATGGGCCTGAAGAAAATAGTGTTTTCATGATCAGAGGGGGATCCCAGGGATTGGAGCCACACTGATCAGGCCAGTGTTTCCCAACCAGGGTGCCCCCAGCTGTTGCAAAACTACGACTCTCAGCATGCTCAAACAGCCAAAGGCTGTCTGGGAATGCTGGGAGTTGATGTATTCAACAACTGGAGGCACCCTGGATGGGAAATACAGGATCAGACACTTATCACCTATACTGGGGATACATGATGGCCGGCAATTATCATTGTGTTTACACTTATTTTCCCGTCTATATTTGGTGCAATTTTGGCGCAAGAGTCCTTTTTTGTGCCCTTCTTGCGCCTTTTAGTTTACACATTTCTGCTGATTTTGAGTTGCAATCCACTGATTTTGGCAACACACATGAATATGGATGGGTTTTATAAAAAAAAAAAAAAAAAAAAAAAAGGCACAAAGGCGCAAAAAAGTCTCTAAACTACACCAGCCCAGACTTAGCTTAGCTTTTTGGTGTATGTGAAGAGTGAAATTTCAGAAAATGTGACCTGCACAAGATGTATTTAATAAATTTGGTTCTCCTACACATTACCAGCACACACACAAAATGTGTATAAAAATGCTTCACTTACATCTACAATGATGAATGCCCCATGATAAGTGTTGGTAGGAGAACCCCCATAGGGTACGTTCCACTGGAAAACTTTTTTATTTATTTTTATTTTTTTTAAACACCTGGTACCAGAAAGTTAAACAGATTTGTAAATTACTTCCATTTGAAAATCTTAACCCTTCCAGTACTTATCAGCTGTTGTATGTTCCATAGGAAGTTCATTTCTTTTTGATTTATCTCTATCTGACCACAGTGCTCTCTGCTGACACCTCTGTCCATGTCAGGAACTGTCCAGAACTGGACAGTTCCTAAAAGGGACAGAGGTGTCAGCAGAGAGCACTGTGGTCACACAGAAAGGAAATTAAAAAAGAAAATAACTTCCTCTGGAACTTACAGCAGCTGATAAGTACTGGAAGGGTTAAGATTTTTTAATAGAAGTAATTTCCAAATCTGTTTAACTTTCTGGCACCAGTTGGTTTAACCCCTTAACGACGCAGGACGTAAATGTATGTCCTGATGATGTGGTACTTAACGCACCAGGATGTACATTTACGTCCTGAGCATAACCGCGGGCATCGGAGCGATGCCCGCATCAGGCACGGCAGGTCCCGGCTGTGGATCGCAGCCAGGGACCCGCCATTAACTCCTCAAATGCCGTGATCAATACAGATCATGGCATCTGCAGCATCGCGGTCACTTAACAGGATGATCGGATCGCCCACAGCGCGATCCGATCATCCTGCACGGCAGACGGAGGTCCCCTCACCTGCCTCCGCTGTCTTCCCGCAGACCAGAGCAGAAGATGACCGATAACACTGATCAGTGCTATGTCCTATACATAGCACTGAACAGCATTAGCAATCGAATGGTTGCTATAAATAGTCCCCTATGGGGACTATAAGAGTGTAAAAATAAAAGTAAAAAAAAAAAAAAAAAATCGAAAAACCCCCTCCCCCAATAAAAACGTAAATTGTCCCATTTTCCCTATTTTACCCCCAAAAAGTGTAAAAAATAATGAATTTTATATACATATTTGGTATCGCTGCGTGCGTAAATATCCAAACTATTAAAATAATATGTAAATGATCCCGTACGGTGAACGGCGTGAACGTAAAAAAAAAAGTCCAAAATAGCTGCTTTTTACAACATTTTATTCCAAAAAAAAAAAAATTCATAAAAAATGTAATAAAAGTTTTGTATAAGCAAATATGCTATTAATAAAAAGTACAGATCACGGCGCAAAAATTGAGCCCTCATACCACCGCTTATACGGAAAAATGAAAAAGTTATAGGTCTTCAAAATAGGGGGATTTTAAACGTACTAATTGCGGTTTTCTTTTTAATTTCCCCACACAAATAGTATTTTTTTGGTTGCGCCATACATTTTATGGTAAAGTGAGCGATGGCATTACAGCGGACAACTGGTCGCGCAAAAAACAAGCCCTCATACTAGTCTGTGGATGAAAATATAAAAGAGTTATGATTTTTTGAAGGGGAGGAGGAAAAAACGAAACCAAAAAAATAAATTGTCTTAGTCCTTAAGGTCCAAATGGGCTTAAGGGGTTAAAAAAAAAAAAATAAAAATGTTTTCCTTTGGAGCTCACCTTTAAGCCACCAAAGAAAATCTGCAGCAGACCCCATTAAAGTCAAGTGAACTGCAGCGGAGATTCCAAGAAGGGGTTTTATTGGCATCTAACATTGATCAACCAAATTCTAGAACCAACCCCCACTTATCAGCAGAACAAAGATTGCCCCATCATTGCAGTACCAAACACCATTGACAAGAGATTTGTTGGGTGCTGCAGTTGGGGGGGGGGGGGGCCCACCTTTTCTCTGTGTATTTTGATACAGAATCTGTCCCCTTAGCACAGGGGTCAAAGCCACCTAGCCATATCTTATAGAAATCTTTAAAGGGGTACTCCGGAGGGGGGAAAAAAAAAATTTTTAAAATCACTTTGTGCCGGAAAGTTCTACAGATTTGTAAATTACTTCTAATAAGAATCTCAAACCTCCCAGTACCTAGCTGCTGTATGCTCCACAGGAAGTTGTGTAGTTCTTTCCAGTCTGACCACAGTGCTCTCTGCTGACACCTCTGTCCATCTTAGGTACTGTCTAGTGCAGGAGCAGATCCCTATAGAAAACCTCTACTGATACCGATAGTTCCTGACATGGACAGAGGGGGCAGCAGAGAGCACTGTGGTCAGACTGGAGAGAACAACACAACTTCCTCTTGAGAATACAGCAGCTGATAAGTACTGGGAGGTTTGAGATTCTTATTAAAAGTAATTTACAAATCTGTAGAACTTTCTGGCACCAGTTGATTTGAAGACATTTTCATTAATTCCAGTGACCAGAACTAAGTTATCTAGTGACACTGTTCACGCCATATGCACCATTTTAACCAGACTCAAAAGCGTGGTCTGCTGTGTTGTCGCGTTGAAATAGCATACATGGCATGAATAGAATCACTAAGTGAATCAGTTTGGGCCATTGAAATAAATTGAGCCTGTTGCTCCCTACCACAGCACATGCCGGTATACTGTTCTCAGAGAGATGGCGACTGATTTGTCTGCTGGAAGCCCTACCGCAGTGTGGACTGAGCCTTATTTAGACCGATCTTCAAGTGAACGACTTGTTGATTCTTTGATTTGTTTTGCAGAATGTCCGGACGGTTTACGCTGCTCGTCGACTTTTCCTTCCCACTACAAGCGCTTCTCCCATTTCCTTTTGGCACAGAGCCGGGCCGGGGATCAATACTTGTTTTCTCTGCCCTCTACCCCCGATCCGGCTTTACCCAAAGCTGCTTCATCAAGTATTTCCAATGGTTTCAGTCCCACAAAATCCAACACTTCAACCACGAAAAAGACAACTAAGCTGAAGGTGCCCAAGTCTCAGTCTCCCTCCAGCTCCCAGCAGTCGGTGACGAAGTCTCCTCTGGACATGTGGCTCTCGTCACCATCCAAGTCGTCTCAGAGCTTCTTTTCCTTATCCCAGGAAAATCCCACTCATGTCACTGCCACCACGTGTGACCCCCAACAGGACACTGAGATACATGATGCTGCCATCTCCTACTCCCCTCTAGTCAGTGACCAAGAGCTGTTTAGTGAAGAAGAACGTGACCTAAAAACCCCAGAAAAGACCTCCCTTCCCAGAAGATCTTCTCTAAACAACATTAAAGCCTTAGATTTCCGCTCACAGTGCAGTATCAAAAATGAGCAATCCATGGGCCATCCCGGTGATGATGGTGGTGAAGAAAAGATGGAGGCTGATTATTGGTCTGAATGCAGCACACCTGTGTGTGATATTAGTGAGTGGCCTTATCCGGAGGGTGCGGCTGACCTCTCCTCTGATCTGCCCCATGTAGTCTCTATTAAGACAGAAGGAAACACAACTTCTCCAGTGAACTCTCAGATCCCTCGACCATTGTCAACCACACAGGTAAGATTATCACAGGGCTCTCAGGAGATGTCGTCTGTGCAGTCATCCAAAGCCATGAAGCAAACGGACATTGGGGTGTTCTTTGGACTGAAGCCTAAAGCGTTGACCCAGCCAGCCAAGGTGAAGGCGCCATTAAAACCCCAGAGCCCCAATGCAGTCGTGTCGCAGGGTGAGAAGCGACCTGGGAAGAGGAAGGCGATGGGTTCTCTCAGCGATGCTGGTAGAGTCACAGAGAATATTAATGGGATCCCAGAGCCGGCGGCTACAGGAACCCAGAAGAGAGGTGGAAGGAGGTTCGGGCAAAACTCCACCACTGAGGGGAAGGGGAAGAAGCAATGTCCATTCTACAAGAAGATCCCAGGTCAGTGGATTTGACTTCACGTTGCAGATTTTTTTTTCCTGTTTTGTAATGATTATAAAACATCCACCTGTCCTCATCTCTTAGGCTCAGAACACACTGGGGAGAGTTTATCATTGTATTTACACAGCTTTTTGGGTATATTTGTTGCAAATCTGTTGAAACTTCTGGCATTTTCCCAAATGTAGGCAACATAAGTGGAAAAAATAAAAAAATAAAAAAAAGATTCCGCTAGCCTTAGGCTGCATTCACATGTCGATTTTGCAATACTGTTCTCGTATCCAGTTTCAGTGTACTGCAAACCGTATGTATAGACCGGTCACTAAAAACAGTATGCCAAACTTAGCATCCGGTTGTGTACGTATTGCATAGTCTACTACGTTTTTTTTGTCCGGGTGAAAAACCAGATACAACCCGTACAAACACAACTTTGATTTTATAAATTTTTTTTTATATAAAACCTGATACGGGAACCGTATTGCAAAAGCGAAATGTGAATGCAGACCTGGATTGTATGCTTCCTGGACTCGTGTTTTGTTCACAGGGATCAGTAGTGCCAGCCTAGATCTATTTCTCTGTGCGTTGTACTTTTCCCAAATTTGCTCTATAGGAAGTCCAAAAAAGTTTTTTTATTTTTTCTTGTACAGTAGTTAATGATTTATCCTATATGACAGGATGCAGTCATATATTTTGTCTGAGAGCAGCGTGTACCAGCCGTAAGCTGCCTGAAGAGTCACTAGGTGATGTAGTTTCTGTTGTTAAAGGGGTACTCCGGTCCCAAGACATCTTATCCCCTATCCAAAGGATAGGGGATAAGATGTCTGATCGCGGGGGATCCCTGCAATCTAGCATGCAGCACCCACCTGTAAGCACTGCAGGAAGCGCTGAGGCTCTGTGTTATGCCTTCTGACCACGGGGACGGAGTATCGTGACGTCACGCCCGCCCCCTCAATGCAAGTCTATGGGAGGGGGCGTGACGGCCGTCACTCCCATAGACTTGCATTGAGGGGATGGGGGGGGGGGTGACGTCGCACGATACTCCGTCCCTGTGGTCGGGAGGCATAACACTGAGAGCCTCAGCGCTTCCTGCAGTGCTTACAGTTGGGTGCTGCATGCTAGATTGCGGGGGTCCCCAGCAGCCGGACCCCCGCAATCAGACATCTTATCCCCTATCCTTTTGGATAGGGGATAAGATGTCTTGGGGCTGGAGTACCCCTTTAAAATAAATAACACCCACTGCTGACCGCCACAGTATTTGCCAGAATGCGACCATTACTTGTGCCAGACACCTGTAACACGGCGTAATCCTAGCCTGACGTTGTGATCCATTTTTGTTTTCTTCATACATATTTGATGTAATGGTGCAGAGGTTTTCTCGACATCAGGGACTGATCTTCTCTGCTGTGTGTAAGGGAAACCTGTAGGTGACAGATCCGCTAAAACTGCAGTGTGTGAAGGGGATTCACCAGCCTAAGCAGTTAGTCTCTGTTCACATGCTGCAGATTTTGTTGCAAAACCTAAATGAATCTAAATGGGACTTGCTAAAATTGATGCAAACTCTTAAGAAGCAGCCCCATACATGTATACAATGGATTTTCAGTCGCCTAAAATTTCTGCGTAACATCTGTTACGTGTGAAGAGAGCTTTAAATATTATAAAAAAAAATTTTATAATTTTTTTTTTTTATCTGGCGTTTGCTAATAAGACTCCAGAAGCAGAAGTGAGAACATTATGTAGGAGGCAGCAGATTCTTTCCTCTTTTGTGCTTCCAAGAAGTTCTTCACCCTTTGGCCAGGTTCACAATGCGGAATCTCTGTCCGGAGATTCCGATTGTGGGCAGCGTCTTCCATCACTGACTGAATCAGTCAGCGCTAGGACCGCGCAGACATTGCCATTACCCTAGACACATGTCTGCGGAGCGGATTTCGTAAGAACATTGAACAAGTGGCAGAATTTTTCCAGGGGATTTCCTGCCTGGAAAACTCTGCGGCGTACACTGTGCAGCGGAATCCAATTGCCTGCATCGTAATTTCTGAATGGAATTTCAAAACCAAATTATGTTTGGAAATTCCATAGAATGAACCAGTCTTCTATATGGGATCTGTCAGCAGCTTGAATCCTGATTCAGTAGGTGCTGCTCTAACAATGCGATGCTGGGAGAAGGGTGTGAAATATTATGCAAATTAAGTCATAATGTCTTCACGCTCCGCCCCCTGAATGCAAGTCTATGGGAGGGGCGTGACGTCACACGGGGCGGAGTCGTGACTCATCCGCCATTGTGGTCGGGATCCGAAGCCTCCAGCGTTGCCAGTGTGAGGTCGAAGCCGTACAGGTGGGTGCAGCAGCCAAGATCCCGGGGGTCCCCAGCAGCGGGATCCGGCGATCTGACATCTTATCTCCTATCCTTTTGGATAGGGGATAAGATGTCTAGGGGTGTTGAGTACCCCTTTAATCCTTCCAGTACCTATCAGCTTCTGTATGCTCCACAGGAAGTTCTTTTCTTTTGTAATTTCCTTTCTGTCTGACCACAGTGCTCTCTGCTGACACCTCTGTCCATGTCAGGAACTGTCCAGAGTAGGAGCAAATCCCCATAGCAAACCTCTCCTGCTCTGGACAGTTCCTAAAATGGACAGAGGTGTCAGCAGAGAGCACTGTGGTCAGACTAGAAAAGAACTACACAACCTCCTGTGGAGCATGCAGCAGCTAAGTACTGGAGGGATCAAGATTTTTTTTTTAACAGAAGTACCCCTTTAAGGGCAAAGCATGTGCATTGTTCTAATCTTATCCTGGCAGCATCAAACTGATCTGTGCTTTTGCCCTGCGCAGCTCATCACTAGGGGCAGCGGGAGAATTGTTCTTCCAACCATGTAAGGTGACATCTTTAAGCTTTTACCTGTCAATCTAAAGACACTGGGTGTTTATAAGTGAGCTCAGGGGTGTTGGTTTGGACGGAAGGGGCCCAACTTTGCCAGACTTTTGCAACCCAGGAGAACACCCTGTTGAGTTTAACTTATTTTCACAATATGTCTAATGCTTATAGCCCTGCGATGGATTGTAATAAGAGCGCCATCTACTGGATCAGAGTTAAAAGCCCTATTGTACGTTGCCTTTACTTTAGACGGCAGCCAGGTGTCACTGATGTAGATTTTTTTCACCGTTCTCTATGTAACTAACGTCTCTTGTTTTCTTGCATTCCCAAAAGGCACCGGCTTTGCTGTGGACGCGTTCCAGTACGGCCAGATAGAAGGCTGCTCTGCGTATTTCCTCACGCACTTCCATTCCGATCACTACGGCGGCCTCACAAAAAAATTTCGCTTCCCAATCTATTGCAGCAAGGTAAGGGGACCACTTGTCCAAAAATTTCTGAAAACCTGAAAATCCGCACAAATTTTTCTGCGGCAAATCTGCGCCTTGTGAATTCGCTCTATTAGATAGGGTGACTATTAGACAAACTGACCAATATTTACCCTATGCAATGGACCAGTGTTTTCCAACTAGGGTGCCTCCAGCTGTTGCAAAACTACAACTCCCAGCATGCCCGGACAGCCTTTGGCTGTCCGGTCATGCTGGGAGTTGTAGTTTTGCAACAGCTGGAGGCACCCTAGTTGGAAAAAACTGGTATAAATAGTTGGATGGCTTTGGCTGCAATTATACTATTGTGCAGATATCGTGATCTTGCATCACCCCTCTGCCTCCCACCTGTGTCTGTTGGCCTGTGGCGGCTCCTACAGGGTCTGCGTGTAACTGCAGTCTCTGTACCTTCTATATACCGTATTTTTCACCGTATAAGACGCACTTTTTCTTCCCCAAAACTGGGGGGAAAAAGTCGGTGCGTCTTAAACGGCGAATACACCCCTGTCGCGGCGGTCCCTGCAGCCATCAACGGCCGGGACCCGCAGCTAATACAGGACATCACCGATCGCGGTGATGCCCTGTATTAACCCTTCAGACGCGGCGATCAAAGTTGACCGCCGCGTCTGAAGGGAAAGTGACACTAACCCGGCTGTTCAGTTGAGCTGTTCGGGACCGCCGTGATTTCACCGTGGCGGTCCCGAACAGCCCGACTGAATAGCCGGGTTAGTGCTTACAGGACACCGGGAGGGACCTTACCTGCCTCCTCGGTGTCTTCTCCGTTCAGGGATCCCCTGTATGGCCGGCGCTCTCCTTCCTCGTCGTCGCGTGCGTAACGACGTGATGGCGGCGACGGAGAGCGAGGATACCCGGCTGGCAGCAGAGACGTTCCGAAGCGACGGGGACACGGTGACAGCGATGGAGCGACATCCAGGGCAGCGGTGGCGGGTCCGGAGCGGTGGGGACACGTGTGTATTACCTCCTATGCAGTGGTCTTCAATCTGCGGACCTCCAGATGTTGCGAAACTACAACTCCCAGCATGCCCGGACAGCCAACGGCTGTCCGGGCATGCTGGGAGTTGTAGTTTTGCAACATCTGGAGGTCCGCAGGTTGAAGACCACTATTGGGTTCAAAATCTTTATATTTTTTTTAGATTTTGCACCTATAAATTGGGTGCGTCTTATACGCCGGTGCGTCCTATAGGACGAAAAATACGGTACATCTTAGGGCTGCATGATATATCGCAAAAGCAATCGAATCGGGAAAACATGTGATTATCTGCTTGGGCTGGCTCCCGTGGAGGGGGCCGGCCAGAGCAGGTAAAAACTAATTTAAATACAAAGTCATATTTTCCCAACCAGAGTGCCTCCAGTTGTTGCAAAACTCCAACTCTTAGCATGCCCGGACCGGCAAAGGCTGTCCGGGCATGCTGGGAGTAGTAGTTTCACAACAGCTGGAGGCTAGAAAAACACTGAGCTAAGGGCGCCGGGGGAGAAAAAAAAATAAACTTCTGCCTACTTAGTCCCGGTCCCTGCAGATTCGTCTCTGTGCGCTCCGAGGTGTCCTTTCCCTTTTTCAGCCAATCACTGGCCGCAGTGGTGTCACGTGTCAAGCCGGTGATTGGCTGATGGGGAGAGGTCTTGTACTGCAGTAATACACTAGGTTTCCCGGGTCCCGCGGAAGATTTGAAATCCGCCCGGGAAACCCATGCTGCAGTGCAATAATAAAAGAAAGTGGCGGGGGGGGGGGGGGGGGATGTGACAAGGGGGAGGAAAATGTGACCGGGGGGGGGGGGGGGGAGGAGGAGAGTGTGACAAGGGGGGAGGAGAATGTGACAAGGGGGAGATGTGAAATAGGCGGTGGGCATAAAATGGGTGGATAGATGTGAAATGGGGGGGGGGGGGGGATTTCGGCTTTTTTTTTTTTTTTATTATTATATCATATCGCAATCGCACATTTTCCCCATATCGTGCAGCCCTAATACGTTTGTATTGTGTGCAGGATATGGATGTGCAGTTTGACAGTCGTTGCTCTTGTCTCTTTCAGATCACAGGGAACCTGGTGCAGAATAAGCTGCGAGTAGAAAAGGAATTCATTAACTGCTTACCCATGTACACGGAGTGCCTAGTGAATGGTGTCCGAGTGGTGCTGCTGGACGCCAACCAGTACGTATCCTCTGTGGATGGAGCCGCAGTAAACTGTCTTCTCACATCTTCCCTTTAATGGTCTATTCACACATACAGTATTCTGCGCAGAGTTCAATGTAAACTGAATGACTGAACACGGCTTGAAATCCTGCGCAGAATACTGTACATGTGACTAGACCCTAAAGGGGTACTCCAGTGAAAATCAATTGTCTTTGTTCAAATAAACTGGCGCCAGAAAGTTATACAGATTTGTAAATGACTTCTATAAAAAATTCTTATCAGCTGCCGTATGCTCAACAGGAAGTTGTGTAGTTCTTTTCAGTCTGACCACAGTGCTCTCTGCTGACACCTCTGTCCATGTCAGGATCTGTCCAGAGGTAGAAGCAAATCCCCATAGCAAACTTCTCCTGCACTGGACAGTTCCTGACACGAACAGAGGTGTCAGCAGAGAGCACTGTAGTCGGACAGAAAAGAGCAACTCAACTTCCTGTGGAGCATACAGCAGCTGATAAGTACTGGAAGGATTAAGAATTTTAAATAGAAGTCATTTACAAATCTGTTAAACTTTCTGGCACCAGTTGATATGAAAAAAATAGTTTTCCACAGGAGTACCCCTTTTTAAAGGAGTTATCTAACAGAGTTGAGCCCCGTTCTGAGGCTGGGGGATGTGTTTTTAATAGCTGGATGACCCCTTGAAGGACACGGCCAATTTCTAATTTTGTGTTTATATAAATAAAGATTTTTTTTTCTCCTATTGTACTATTAATAAATAAATTTAAAAAAGTAACAATCAGTATGCTTAACCCCTTAACGACCATGGACTTGTGTACACGTCCATGTGCCATTAAGCAGGTATGGCGCTGGCTCCTGACTCGAGTCTGCGCCGCAGCGGCCGACACCATGCTGATTCCTGTTGCTGGGGGTCATGCGGCCGACTATCGCCGCGGCCGGCTATTAATCCTTTAGATCGCCACTGTCAAACCTGACAGCGGCATCTAAAGGTACCTTTAACTGCTCCCTGGTTGTCCAGAGGGGGAGCGCAATCGCGGGGAGGGGGCAATCCACTGCTGAGGTAGCCGAAGGGCTCCTGTGTTGGCTGCTGCGCTGTGAATGATAAAGCCTGGCAGGACCAGGCTTTATCAATCGAACGCCGAGCACACAGATCAAAGTAGTTGTATGGAACCACATTGATCTGTATGAGGAATCATATGATTTCTCCTTAAAGTCCCCTAAGGTCTATACAGATCACGGCATCATAGCCGTCACTCCTCCTCCCATAGACGTGAATGGAGGGGGCATGGCAGCCCGCATGGCCAGTCATCAGACACAGAGCGGAGATCGCTGGGGGCCTGCCTTTGGATAGGGGATAAGAAGTTTCCAGTGGAGTACCCCTTTAAGTCCCCATAGGGTAGTATTTTATATGTGATCATTAGATTGTATTCACTGTATAATGCTAAGCCTGGCTGCATCATAGGATCGGCAATCTGTTGCAGCTTCCTCCTTTTTATAAAGGCAAGCAGCGACTTTGCGGGGTTTCATCAGGCGCAAGTGCTGTGAAATGCGTCGCATTTTCATCCAATAAACCTTCATCTTACCTGACGGGTCCATCCTGGTCAGCGTCGTTGTTCCCTCGTTCCATCCCGCAAAGTCGCTGCTTGCCATGGTCCATTTGGTTGGGGAGGCTGCAGAGCAGACATTACTCACTCTGACCATTGTGGTGTTGGAGTCCACACAACCACCTATGGTAAGAAGAGTTGTATACTTGGTGGATTACCTATAGGTTGTTTTACGCCATTGGGTGTGCTCCTGTTTTGTTTTAGTCCTCCTTTTATAAAGGGATAAATGTTCCTAAACTGTTGATGCCGTCGTTCTTCTCCATTCTACATAACAATTTTTTTTTTCTTGTGCTTTAACACTTTAGCTGCCCAGGGGCCGTTCTTCTGCTCTTCATCCTTCCTAATGGAACCTCAATATTACACACAGGAGACTTCCGTGCAGAACCCTCAATGGAGAGGTATCCAGCGCTGCTTGGACGAAAGATCCATACCTTGTACCTGGACACCACGTAAGACCACGTCTCTGTTTTTATCATCTCTTTATAGTGTGTGTGTGTATAATATATATTCTATAGAATAGTAAATGCAGCTCTTGAGTGATACAGGATGTAAATACATTTTTTATCCTGTGCTGATCCTGTGTGAATCTCATCTATGAATGCAGATATCTCTCTGATGTACATGCTGTTCATTATTTACATTTTGCGGTCTCTTTCCCCCTTACAGATACTGCAGTCCGGAGTACACTTTCCCGCCGCAGCAGGAGACGGTGCAGTTTGCTGTTAACATCGCCTTCGAGATGGTGACTCTACATCCCCGAACTTTGGTGGTTTGTGGAACTTATTCTGTTGGAAAAGAGAAAGTGTTTCTAGGTAATTTGGCTCCCAGAGCCCCCGTTTCTTATTGTTGGTTGGACATCACAGATCAGACGCTCACTACCTATCCTGCGAATAGGTGGCGATTAATGTTCTATAGAAACATAGAATGTGTTGGCAGATAAGAACCATTTGGCCCATCTAGTCTGCCCAATAATCTGAATCCTTTAACTAGTCCCTGGTCCTATCTTATATGAAGGATAGCCTTATACCTATCTCTATCTTACCGTATACGGAGGATAGCCTTTTGCCTATCCCTATCTTATATGAAGGATAGCATTATACCTATATTTATCTTATATGAAGGATAGCCTTATGCTTATCCCTATCTTATATGAAGGATAGCCTTATACCTATCCCTATCTTATATGAAGGATAGCCTTATACCTATCCCTATCTTATATGAAGGATAGCCTTATACCTATCCCTATCTTATATGAAGGATAGCCTTATACCTATCTCTATCTTATATGAAGGATAGCCTTATACCTATCCCTATCTTATATGAAGGATAGCCTTATACCTATCCCTATCTTATATGAAGGATAGCCTTATGCCTATCCCTATCTTATATGAAGGATAGCCTTATGCCTATCCCTATCTTATATGAAGGATAGCCTTATGCCTATCCCTATCTTATATGAAGGATAGCCTTATACCTATCCCTATCTTATATGAAGGATAGCCTTATGCCTATCCCTATCTTATATGAAGGATAGCCTTATGCCTATCCCTATCTTATATGAAGGATAGCCTTATACCTATCCCTATCTTATATGAAGGATAGCCTTATACCTATCTCTATCTTATATAAAGCATAGCCTTATACCTATCTCTATCTTATATGAAGGATAGCCTTATGCCTATCTCTATCTTATATGAAGGATAGCCTTATACCTATCTCTATCTTATATGAAGGATAGCCTTATGCTTATCCCATACATGTTTAAACTCCTTCACTGTATTTGCAGCGACCACTTCTGCGGGAAGGCTATTCCATGCATCCACTACTCTCTCAGTAAAGTAATACTTCCTCATATTACTGCAGAAACATTTTCCCCTCTCATTTAAACTGTCCTCTTGTGGTGGTTTTTTCTTCTTTTAAATATGTATTTAAAAGTTTCTATCCATAGTTAAAGCAGACGTTTTCCTAGAATATGGCCTCCTATGTAAAAGCAGCATGTTATAGGGATCAGTTGTCCGAAGCTTCCATTGCCAAGAGAATGATCTTGCTCGTTATTTTGGCGGAATACATTGCAGTCTACGGGGACAGCGATGCCTGCGTGATTCCTGGCCACCCTTGGAATCTCCAGACTTAAATTCCGTAGGGTGACCCTAGCCTTACAGGATAAAAGACAAAGGAGAGGAAATTATAGCAGTGTCTCCCAACCAGAGCGCCTTCAGCTGTTGCAAAACTACAACTCCCAGCGTGCCCGGACAGCCAACGGCTGAAGGCACCCTGGTTGGGTATCACTGCTCTAGCGTTCTTTTAACCTGGAAGGCTAGGTTCACGCTATGGAATTTGCATCCGGAGATTCGGGCAGGCATTGTGGTCCCCCGTAGACTGCAATGTATTCCGCCGAAAGAATAAGAAAGATCATTTTCTTTGCAATGGAAGCTCTGTTCCTAATATTCCGCTGTGCACAATGTAATCCCAATGACTGTTCCACTTGGAAATTCCGTATTGTCAACCCAGCCTTTGTATTGAACAACTGAGAATGCACATGTCTGGAGCTGGTGGGGGTGCAGTGAGGTCTCAATGCTAAATGTTGTACTACTGTTTCCAGCACGCATGCATTAGGGGAGCACCTATGTCAATGTGCATACAATAAACGTAAAGGGAGATTCCAGCCCCTATAACATATCCCCTTTCCGCAGGATAGGGCACAAGTCTTAATGCAATGGGGGGGGGGGTATTGGACCTCTGGGACCCCACTGCACCATCTCCAGGGCCCTGTCTCTTCCCTTCCTGGAGCGGTGGATCGGCACTCGCTTCATGCATTGTCTATGAAAGCACCAGAGTACATTGCTCATCGATCTCCAAGACTCCCATAGACCATGCATGGAGCACGTGTTGACCCATCACTCCAGGCAGCAGGAAGAGTTGGGGCTCTTTTCTGGATATCATGTGACTCCCACCCTTTCAATAGGGAATAAGTATTAGGGGCTGGAATACCCCATTAGTATATATTATCTCAACCCCCCCCCCCCCCCCCTCCAGCTGCACTCACTATTCTGCAGGGTTCCTTTAAATGGTCACTCTCATTAAAACTAAATTTTGCTATTGTAAATAAAAAATCTTTCTAATGTACTTTGTTTAAAAAATAAATAAATAAATTTAAATTTTTCTTTTTTGTGTTTAAAAAAAAAAAAAAAAAGCTGCCACTAGGTGTCTCCCTACTTGTCCAGAGTACATTCCCACCCCCACCCCATCTCTTGCACAGATTTTGGACTCCTGCTGGTCTGTCAGAAGTCCAAAATCGAGAAATGCAGTCTGGAGTGCAGAGTGGGGTATGTGTGCAGCCTCAGCCAATCATAGCTCATCTTACACTGAACTGCTCTGGGCTGTGTGTAGCAGATTGAGGGAGGAAGTTCTCCCCTGTATGGCTTCAGATGTCACGTCTGCTGGGGAACGCCCCTTCCCAGTCTGTGAATCTGACTGAGCAGAAAATACAGAACAATATCAAGGCAGAAAACTAACAAATAATACAAATAATGGCAGGGGGTGGTTTATCATGATGGGGGCAGTGATCTGGAAGGATTATAAAATTTAACAAGATTATGAGAGGTACACTTTTTTTTATTTTATTTTTTTTATGTCAGCACATAATGTAGGATCAGTGCAGGATAAGTAACGTGACGACCTGTAATACTCATTCCTTCTGTTTTGCAGCAATCGCTGATGTTTTGGGCTGTAAGGTTTGCATGTCCCAAGACAAATACAAAACCATGCAGTGTCTGGAGTCAGAAGAGATCCGAGCGCTCGTGACCACAGACTGGCACAGTACAGCTCTGCACGTCCTTCCCATGATGCAGGTCAATTTTAAGGTAAGTTTCTGTGCTCCTCTGGGAAGGCTATATGAATGTTGCTTTCTGGTTCCACGTTGCCCAATAACATTCCAGGTTTTACATTCAGGGGTTTTAGAAAGCGAAGTGCCAAACCCTGTAGCAGTGTTTCCCCCCCCCAACCAAGGTGCCCCCTTCTTTTGCAAAACTACAACTCCCAACATGCCCATTATTAACCTGACCATGCACACTTCACACGCCCATAGACAATGCAGGACCTTTGTGGTCTATGGCAAAAGCCTGCCACACGGCCGTTTAGACCCGTCCCGTTCTTCTCCCGTCAAAAAAAGAAACCGGACAATAACTGATGCAAACGGATGTTATTCATTTGGATCCATTATTGTTCAGTTAATAAACCCCCAAAAAATATATATATTTTTTTTTTTTGTTATGAGCATGCTCAGAAGTAAAAAAAAAAGATCAAAAAAACTGATTGAAAAAATACATGCAAACGGATGACATTAAAGGCTCATCCCTTTTCCATAGACTTCAATATTAAATTTACTGTATCCATTTTTCCTCTTTTTTATTTATTTTTTTACAGGAGAAAAAAACGGATGTGAAAAGATTGTTTAAAATTTTAAAAAAAAAATACCATTGACATCAATGGGATTATTTTACAACAGTTTGTAATCAGTTTACAAGCAACAACGGAACCTAAACGGGGACAGACGACCGTGCGAACGCACCCTTACCTGCGTGGCCACGTATTGTCTTTGAAAGTAAAAATTTTACATATGAGTATTGTCACCAAATAATAATAAAATAATAAAAAACTTAAGGACGCAGGACGTAAATGTACGTCCTGGTGCGGTGTTACTTAACGCACCAGGACGTAAATTTACGTCCTGTGCATAACCGCGGGCATTGGAGCGATGCCCGTGTCATGCGTGGCTGATCCCGGCTGCTGATCGCAGCCAGGGACCCGCCATTAACTCCTCAGGTGCTGGGATCAATACAGATCCCGGCATCTGCGGCAGTGCGCGATTTGAATGAATGATCGGATCGCCCGCAGCGCTGCTGCGGGGATCCGATCATTCAGAACGCCGCACGGAGGTCCCCTCACCTGCCTCTGTCCGGCTCCTGGCGTCTTCTGCTCTGGTCTGAAAAAAAAAAAAATAAAAAAAAATAAAAAATTTAAAAGTAAAAAAAAAATTAAAAATCCCTCCCCCAATAAAAAAGTAAAACGTACGTTTTTTCCTATTTTACCCCCAAAAAGCGTAAAAATTTTTTTATAGACATATTTGGTATCGCCGCGTGCGTAAATGTCCGAACTATTAAAATAAAATGTTAATGATCCCGTACGGTGAACGGCGTGAACGAAAAAAAAGTCCAAAATTGCTACTTTTTTAATACATTTTATTTACAAAAAATTTTTAAAAATGTATTACATTTTTTATATGCAAATGTGGTATCAAAAAAAAGTACGGATCATGGCGCAAAAAATGAGCCCCCATACCGCCGCTTATACGGAAAAATAAAAAAGTTAGAGGTCATCAAATTAAAGGGATTTTAAACGTACTAATTTGGTTAAAAAGTTTGTGATTTTTTTTTTTTAAGCACAACAATAATATAAAAGTATATAATAATGGGTATCATTTTAATCGTATTGACCCTCAGAATAAAGAACACGTGTCATTTTTACCATAAATTGTACGGCGTGAAAACGAAACCTTCCAAAATTAGCAAAATTGCGTTTTTCTTTTTAATTTCCCCACAAAAATAGTGTTTTTTGATTGCGCCATACATTTTATGATGAGTGATGTAATTACAAAGGACAACTGGTCGCGCAAAAATCAAGCCCTCATACTAGTCTGTGGATGAAAATATAAAAGAGTTATGATTTTTAGAAGGCGAGGAGGAAAAAATGAAAACGTAAAAATTAAATTGTCTGAGTCCTTAAGGCCAAAATGGGCTGAGTCCTTAAGGGGTTAAAGGGGTACTCCGGTGAAAACCTTTTTTTTTTTCTTTTAAATCAACTGGTGCCAGAAAGGTAAACATATTTGTAAATTACTTCTATTAAAAAATCTTAATCCTTGTTTCTTTTTGCAACACTGATGACATCATGAGCACAGTGCTCTCTGCTGACATCTCTGTCCATTTTAGCATTCATGCATAGCAGATCTATACTAAGGACAGCATGGTGGCTCAGTGGATAGCACTGCTGCCTTGCAGTGCTGGGGACTTGGGTTCAAATCCCACTAAGGACAACAATAAATAAAGCGTTATTATTATTATTATAACATCAGCAGAGAGAACTGTGCTCGTGATGTCATCAGAGAGCATTCCAAAAAGAAAAGAATTTCCTCTGTAGTATTCAGTAGCTAATAAGTACTGGAAGGATTAAGATTTTTTAATAGAAGTAATTTACAAATATGTTTAACTTTCTGCCACCAGTTGATTTAAAAGAAAAAAGGTTTTCACCGGAGTACCCCTTTAACTTATTTTTTAATAATCTATAAATATAATATTTTTATATATAATAATATTATTATTATTATTATTATTATTATTATTATTATTATTAAATATAAATATATAAAAAGTTATTCATTTATTTATATATATATATTTTCCTTTCAGGGTCTTTATGCCCATCTGAACAAGTTCCCTGGTAAATACGATCGCGTTTTGGCGTTTAAGCCGACGGGATGGACTTATTCGGACGGCTGCAGTTCAGTGGCTGATATAAAGCCGGACACCCGAGGAAAAGTCACCCTTTACGGTAATACGTTATTTCCATTAACACTAAAGTGAATGTCCGCTCCAAAATCCTTGCATAAAATGTTATCACTTATGTCTTGTCTGTGCAAAGGATTCGGAGCTTTGTATTGCAGAAAAAAACAGACCTGGCCGGCTGATGAGATTAATGGATTTTTCCCAACAACACTTATCAGGATAGATGATAGGGGCTGAAACGGCTGGACCACTACTAACTAGATCACTGTTTCCCAACCAGGGTGCCTCCAGCTGTTGCAAAACTACAACTCCCAGCATGCCCGGACAGCCTTTGGCTGTCCGGGCATGCTGGGAGTTGTAGTTTTGCAAAAACTGGGGGTGTTCTCCTAATGTTGCAACTCCTATGTTGCTAATTGATAATCAGTAGTGTTGGTGGGGAAAAAAAACCTTTTTATAATGTACCTGTAACTAAAAAAAAAAAACACAAATTTTGTATTGGTCACATGGCACAGAGCCGGGAAAGAACACGTTTAACTCGCGTTTCTGTTGGCTCATTATAGCGGTCAGTCAGGTGTCTGATCAATCAGACCCGAACGGATCAAAATGGTTTCTACAGCAGTGTTTCCCAACCAGGGTGCCTCCAGCTGTTGCAAAAACTACAACTCCCAGCATGCTCAAACTGACTGGAAACAAACAAAGCTGACTACAGCAAGGCACTAGAAAACACACACACAGAATCTGGAAACAACTGCACAGAGCAGACACTATAATCCGCACCATACTGCAAAAGTCAGCAATCTATAAAGCAGTGTTTACAAAGCAGGGTGCCTCCAGCTGTTGCAAAACTACAACTCCCAGCATGCCAGGACAGGCATGGAGGCAAACACTACTTTATAAAGCTATTGTTAAGGGACAGTGGCCATTTAACATCCCGCCTGTATCTTGGTTTTCATGTCCATCCGTCATGTTGTCTCTAATTTTACCCCGTTTCCTCCGGATCTTCTTCCTCAGGTATTCCTTACAGCGAGCACAGCAGTTTCTCGGAGATGAAGCGATTTGTGCAATTCTTAAAACCTCAAAAAATCATCCCGACCGTCAACGTGGGGAACTGGAAATCCCGTACGACGATGGAGAAATACTTTGCGGAGTGGCTTTCAGAAACCAGGCGATGAGAAAAGGGGGGTTTTATAGGATTTTTGTACAGAGCACTTTACTGTCCGGAGAGAGAGAGAGGAGTAAGATAACGCACACCAGTCACTTACATTACCCCGGAGACCTCCTTTAGGTGTTATCTGACCTGAAGGATAACTGTATAATAGAAAGCAATGGACTGTTTTAAAGGGGTACTCCGATGGAAAACTTTTGATTTAAAAAAATAAATAAATAAATAAATAAAAAACACTGATGCCAGAAAGTTAAACAGACTTGTAAATGACTTCTATTAAAAAATCTTAATCCTTCCAGTACTTCTTAGCTGCTGAATACTACAGAGGAAATTCTTTTATTTTTGGAACACAGAGCTCTCTGCTGACATCACGAGCACAGTGCTCTCTGCTGACATCTCTGTCCATTTTAGGAACTGTCCAGAGCAGCATATGTTTGCTATGGGGATTTTCTCCTACTCTGGACAGTTCTTAAAATGGACAGAGATGTCAGCAGAGAGCACTGTGCTCGTGATGTCAGCAGAGGGCCCTGTCTTCCAAAAAGAAAATAATTTCCTCTGTAGTATTCAGCAGCTAAGAAGTACTGGAAGGATTAAGATTTTTTTTTTTAATCGCACCGGAGTACCCCTTTTAATTTTGCGTCAATACTTTTTAGCAGTATTCCTCAACTTATGGCTCTCCAGCTGTCAAAACTACAACTCTCTTTATTCCCTGACTGCCTATGGATTCTCTCCAGGCTTCATGGGAGTTGTGGTTATACAGCTGGAGAACCACAGATTGGAGGAAGCTGCTTTACAGTATATGATACATTGGGAATTATAGCTCTACAACAGCTAGAGACACTTGGTTGAGAAGAATTCTTTTAAAGGGGTACTCCACTGGAAAACCTTTTTTTTCTTTAAATCAACTGGTGCCAGAAAGTTAAACAGATTTGTAAATTACTTCTATTTAAAAATCTTAATCCTTCCAGTACTTATCAGCTGCTGTATGCTCTACAGGAAGTTCTTTTCTTTTTTGAATTTCCTTATTGTCTCACCACAGTGCTCTCTGCTGACACCTCTGTCCATTTTAGGAACTGTCCAGAGTAGGAGCAAACCTCTCCTGCTCTGGACAGTTCCTGACATGGACAGAGGTGTCATCAGAGAGCACTGTGGTCAGACTGAAAAGGAAATTAAAAAAGAAAAGAACTTCCTCTGTAGTATACAGCAGCTAAGTAGTACTGGAAGGATTAAGATTTTTAAATAGAAGTAATTTACAAATCTGTTTAACGTTCTGGCACCAGTTCATAAAAAAATAACAATGAAATTCTAGGGGAGTACCCCTTTAACGCCAGAGGAATATATATAAATATAATTCTTAAATTTTTTTTTTTTTTTTTGTCCCGTCAGAACAGTATTTCCCAACCAGGGTGTCTCCAGCTGTTGCAAATCTAAAACTCCCAGCATGCTAGGAGTTGTTTTTGCAACATCTGGAGGCACACTGATTGGGAAACACTGTTTTTTTAGATGATTATAATTGCAGCAAAGCCAAAACTATCTGAAAACAGAGTTTCCAAACCAGGTTCCCACCTGCGGTTGCAAAACTACAACTCCCAGCATGCTCGGACAGCCTTCGGCTGTCCGGGCATCCTGGAAGTTGTAGTTTTGCAACAGCTGGATGGACCCTGGTTGGGAAACGCTGTCTTCAGATTATGATTCTCGGAACTTTGGGTTTGCTGTAGTTATGAAGTTTTGGTATTTTTATAGAGATTTTTCGGCCTCTGGATGTGAACGGTCTTCTCTTCACTGAAAGCAAGCAGAGTTCTTGAACTTAGACAGTACGGGTTAACATGCTAAAAGGAGCTGTAACAAAATCACTCGCTTATGGTTTGAAACATTACAAAATTGTATTTTCTAAATCCCGGCGTTCAGGCACATTCACGTATATCACTAACACTACTACATGTGACCTGCGCCAAACAGTGTGCTGCACCGGGAACAAGGGCCTCAGCTGGAGCACGTATTGTCAGCGCTCCCTGTATTACTGCAGGCCACACTGCCCTGTTTTCTGGTGCTCCCATTTTCTTATACAGGAATAGAAATAAAAAAATAAATAAAAAAATTAAACAGCACCTCTCCTGTCCTCAGGTTGCATGTGGTATTACAATTTTGCTTTATTCACTTTAATGGTATACAACATGGTATACAACATCTGCTCCTGTGTTGTGTGTTATATTTTTTTCCTGCAATTGTCCTCTTTTTGTCAGTGTCCTATTATGTCATTTTAATGTTAATGAAATTATTTGTATTATGTAATGGGAGACGGGTAAATTATATATTCTGGGGAAACTTTTACCATGTATGGGGGATTTTTAACGAAAAAAATAAACAAAGATGTAAGATTTGTGTTTCTTGTCATTTTGACATTTTCCTTTTAAAATATTATAAACTTTACATAAACCATCTGTATTGACCAGTGTACTGTAACTGATGCAAAACTACAACTCCCAGCATGCCCGGACAGACGGCATGCTGGGAGTTGTAGTTCTGCAACATCTAGAGTAGATATGAGCGAACTTACAGTAAATTCGATTCGTCACGAACTTCTCGGCTCGGCAGTTGATGACTTTTCCTGCATAAATTAGTTCAGCTTTCCGGTGGGCTGGAAAAGGTGGATACTCTTTCCTAGGAATGTATCCACCTTTTCCAGCCCACCGGAGCACCTGAAAGCTGAATTAATTTACGCAGGAAAAGTCATCAACTGCCGAGACGAAGTTTGTGACGAATCAAATTTACTGTAAGTTCGCTCATCTCTAATCTAGAGGCATCCTGGTATAGAGGTTAGAGCTCCATTTTTGTAATAATCACATAGTAAAGTACTACTACCTGTAGCCACATCTAGGGGTAGCTAATAGGTCTACCTGTTAAAGGGGTACTCCGGTGCTCAAGCGTTCTGACCCTCTTACTATATCACAACCACTACCGCAGGAACCCGGTGTTTGTTTAGAATCCCAGGAGATCGCGGTGGGACCCCGGTGATTAGACAGCTTATACCCTATCCTTTTAGATAGGGGATAAGATGTATAGTAGTGGAGTACCCCTTTAGTCATGCAGCCAAATGGGAGCTGCATAAAGGTCAGGACCACAGTGGCTCTGGCCAGGAGTCAGGTGGCTGAAGATTGCCTTGATAGTGTGGTTGCAAACCAGCGGCAAGTGACCAAGAGTCCATGCTGGATGTCTTGCTGGCCAATGTGTTGTTGCAGGTCCTGGTGCAGCCCCATTTACTTTCATTGGCTGTGATGACGTGTGACCAGTGTTGTCTTTTAAAGTTGCCATGTAGTGCCAGCCTGAAAGCATATAAAATATATATATATATATATATATATTTATATATTTATTTTTTTTTTTTTTGCTCTATTGGGGGACACAGACCGTGGGGTGTATGCTGCTGTCTCTAGGAGGCTTGGCACTATGGCAACAAGAAAAGTTGGCTCCTCCCAGCAGGATATACCCGCCTCCAGCCCCTGAGCTAATCAGTTTTAGCTTAGTGTCTAAGGAGGTGGATGTGGTCTGGAGTTCTCTCCAGACCAGATCTTATGTTTTTATTATTTTCCTAGTTAGGGAATGAGGTTTTTTTTTAATTCCTTTTTCTTTCCGTTTTCAGGTGGGGACTCAGGAACATAGCGTTCACTGTTTCCCATTTCGAGAGGTGGCAGGCATCTTAGATGTACTGTTAACCCCCTCTCGCCAACGGTCAGCGCCTGGGGTTGTACCTCATGGGTCCGGGTCCCCCATCTTTCCCTGCTAGTCTCTCTTTTCAAGCCCGGCATGATGCAGGTGACAAAAGGCTGACTGAAGACTCCATTAGGTAAGTTCTTCTGACTGAAGATGAGTATAGTTCCCCCTTTTCTTGCAGGTCCTAGGATTCTTCATCCTCTGGAGACCCCCTACTTCAGCCCACTCCTCTTTATTGTTATCTCCTGAATTGTGGGGAACTTTTTCAGGCAATGGGGGCTTAAAATCAGTGGTGTAGGACTGTGCAAGTCTTTCCTTTTCTTCGGCGTCTATTCATTCAGACGCCGACACTACTTTCATTTCGGCAGCGGAACACTTCCGACTCCTCCTGCGCTCTCAGTGAGCGCGGCCCCTATCTCCGGCCATTTCGCTCACTGCCCCGGAACACAGCCCTGCTCTTCTGTTGGCAGCGGCGTGCTGCCGTCTGTGTTTTTTCTTTATGGGAGCGAGGACACCATTAGAGCCCGGCCATTTTCCTTCTCTGGCCGCGGGCCCTTGTCGGGCTTTAGCCCCGCCCACTCACAGCCACGGGAATCCTTCTCTCTCTCCTCTGTATGCGGCCAGTCCCTTCTCTGCCAATCAGCGCTAAGCGCGTGCGGAGGGTTTCTGAGGGCCAATGAGTGGCGCCCTTTGGCTAGGCCGGTCTCTCATTGGCTATGCTTCTCCCTCGCTCTCTCCCCTCAGCCGTGCAGCGCTCCTCACAGCTGCTACCTTATTGGGGACACATACACTGAGTGTGCAGTTTCTTTAAAAAAAAAAAAAAAAAAAATGAAATAAAATACATTTTTAAATAGAAGAATGGATGTGTCCGGCCTGGTCACCTATTGTTCTTGCAGGGGTTAGCAACTCTACCATACTTGGTTCTGCTAAACCACTTGTTCCGCATGCACCACTGCTTCCCCTGCGATTTCTACCACTCTCCCAGTCTATATCGACTTGGCTCATGTCTCCCGTTCTGTGTGACAGCCTTGGAGAGGTCCGCCCTACGCCGGCCCTCCAGAGGGACCCCCTATACTAACCGCTCTCGCAAGCATCATAAAGGTGTTTCATCTGGCTCACCTCGTTCCCATTTACCTGGAGAACTTGTGGATGGAGTTTCCGATTGGATACATCTGACATGGTGCTCTCATTGGTTTCGACCATAAGAGACACCTTCCATCTAGTGAACCCAGGATCTTCGGACATGGCTCCAGAAGTTTCCTTTCACAGGGGTAATCCTGATGTGGTGTACTCATTGGTTTCAGCCATAAGAGACACCTTCCAACTGAAGGACCCAGGAACTTTGGACGTGGTCCAGAAGTTTCCTTTCATCGTGCCCGACCTCTTCCAGGGCTGCCTCACCTTGTTCCCATTCAACTGGAGGACTTATGGGTGAGGTTTCTGATTGGACCTCCGACTCAAAGGAACGAACGGATGCCTGATGTGGTGTACTCATTGGTTTCAGCCATAAGACACCGCTTCCATCTAAAGGAACCAGGAACTTTGGACGTGGCTCCAGAAGTCTCCTTTCTTCGTGCCCGATCGGAACCTAAGACTTTCAGCTCTCGCGCTGAATTTTACGCCCTGCTGGTATCCGCCTGGAGGCACCCTGACAAGGTTCAAGCGCGGTATCCCTTCACCATGGACCTCATTGCTCGGTGGACCTCCTCTCCAACTGTGGATCTACTGGTCTCCCGCCTCTCTAAGGCGCCTACCCGACTGTTGGCTGATGCGGCTGCCTTTAAGGATCCAGTGGACATGAAGGTGGAGACTTAACCTTGCCTTTGAAACAGCAGGTTCTTCCTGCTTTTGCTTCAGCCTGGGTGTCAAAGGCCTTTTCAGTATGGTCTCCCAACTCCGCCAGGGTAGTCTTCAAGATCCCTCTAGAAGATTTGTTTAATCTAGCTCTCCGATGCTCTGCAGCTGGAGATTTTGTGTTCCGCTTCCATGCACAGCCACTGTGCTGCCTTTGCCACTGGTAGCCACAGTCCCTCCATATGGCTTGAAGCCTGGAATGCGGACGCTGCCTTCAGGAAGTGAGGTGACGGGCGGAGTAGAGTTCTTTATTACCTCTGGATAAGGCTCACAGAACTGCTTTCAGTCGTAAGTCCCCCTTCTGGTTCTGCGGACCTTTTGGTACCACCAAGGGGTACCAACAAAGGGTTCAGCCAGGCGCTTTCACGGGAAGAGGGATCCCTCCTTCTGGACCTGCCCCGGAGGTTGGCTATCCTTTCCGGCCCCATCAGGCACCCGTAGGCCTTCCTCTGTCTGATGGGTCGCCCCCACCCGCTGACCTTTCTCAGGTGATTGGTTGCCTCTTACTCTTCCAGGACGCCTGGACTACATACATTCAGGACTCCTAGGTCAGGGATGTGGTAGTCAATGGATACAGGATCGAATTTGCTTCCCTTCCTTGCCTTTTTCTTTCCTGGACCCTCCAGTTCCCCTCTCTAGCAGAAGCAGTTCGGGGCCTGCCCCAGCTCCTTTTTTTATCCAGGGAGTAATTGTCCCGGTTCCTTCAGGGGAATGTTTTTGAGGTTTATTCCAACCTCTTTGTGGTCCCCAAGAAAGGCGTTTCTGTTCGCCCACTCTTGGTTCTAGAGTATCTCAGACAGCATCTTCTGCCTTCCATCCCGAATGGTCTCTCCGTTCGGTGATGGCGTCCATGGTTCACTGGGAGTTTTCGTTCCTCGGTGGATATCAAGGATGCCTGCCTCCACATCTCATTGTTTCCCGGTCATCAGCGGTAGCTCCGCTTTGCAGTTCCGGACGGTCATTTCCTATTGTGGCTCTCCATTTCGGTCTGACCACTTCTCCGCGGACCTTTTATAAAGTCCTGGCGCCTGTGATAGCCCCTTTTACGGACAACAGTTGTTTCCGTGATTCCTTACTTGGACGACCTCCTGATCACAGCTCCAGCCAGGGCCCAGATCCTTGAGAGCCTTAGTCTCAACCTCCAGACCTTGTCTCACTTCAGTTGGGTGTTCAATCGGGACATGTCCAACTGCTCTCCTGGGGCTCCAGTTCGACGCGGCCTCTACCCGCTTTCGTTTCCGCCGACCAGTCAGCTGACTCTTATCAAGAGTCCGATGACTTCGGCATCCTGCTCCAGTTTCCACTCGCTTTTGCATGGATGTCCTGGATCGGTTAGTGGCGGCCATGGAGGCCATGCCATTTGCCCAGTTTCATCACCGACCTCTTCAATTGGTGATTCTCTTCTGGTGGTTAAGGTGTCCATGGTCTCTCGACCGCAAGATTGTTCTCGGGGCCTTCGTCCTCCGTGAAGCCCTTTTCCCCTTCAACATGTTTGGGCCTAGGGCAATTCTTTCTTGGCTTGCTTCTTGGGAAATTCCCTTCGGGGCGGAACTCAGGTTCCGGCATCTCAGCGATCTTCATTCTGGACGTTTCTGGGATGTGGTCTTGCTCAGACGGTCCTCAGCCGTCCAAGGCAAGTGGTCCCTACATCCAGAGGTGTTTGCAGTGACCTGCAACCTCTGGGGTGCTCCAGGCATGGACCTCTGCACGTTCCGCCACAACCAAACAGTTTCCTTCTGTTGGTCGGGCTTTGCCCTTCCTTATCTGTTGTGAGACAGCTGTTCGGAGGACCCGCGGTTTCTCTTCCCAAGTGGTTCGCACCATGCTGAGGGCTCACAAGCCTTCCCCTGCAAAGATTTACCACCATACCTGGCGGTCTTTTTTCTGTTGGAGTGACACTCAACCTTTTTTCTTCGGTCGTAGTTGGCTGCAGCTCCCTAACGGGTCAAAGGTTCGGCCGTTTCCATTCTTTTCCAACGTTCTCTGGCGTTCAATTATCATGTCCGAACCTAGTTCAGGGAGTGGCACAACTCGGTCTCCTTTTTTCCCTTGGGACTTGCACTGGGTCTTAGATGCCCTGCAAGGCCCCCCTTTTGAACCTCTCAGGGACATTTCCCTTTGCCTCCTTCCCCGGAATGTGGCGTTCCTTATTGCTCTGCTCTAGGAGGGTGTCAGAGCTGGCAGCTCTCTCCTGCAATTCTCCTTTCCTGGTTGTATACCAGGACAAGTTTGTTTTGTTTTCCGTCCAGGTCCGTCCTTCGTACCTGAATTGGTTTTGAACTTTTTATCTCGATGAGGTCATCGTCCTTCAGTCCTTTTTGTCCGGCCCCTTCTCATCTCTGGAAGCGTTTGTTCCACAACCTGTTGTGGTCGTTGGACAAGACAACCATTTTGGGAGCTTACCGTTGTAAGGGGAAGATGCACCCTTCAGGATTTTGGCTCATTCCATCCGTTTTTCGGGGCATCCTGGGCCTCCGCTACGTGGCTTCGGCCTTACAGTTCTGTGAGGAGTTCACGTGGTCGTCTTTGCACACTTTCTCAAGGTGCTACCAGATTCATGCCTTCGTATCTACTGATGCTACTCTGGGCCGTAAGACGTTGCAGGCGGTGATGGTCCAACCGTCCACCTGTCTGATTCCTTACCCACCCAAGGGACGGCTTTGGTACGTCCCACGGTCTGTGTCCCCCAATGGAGTCGATAGAGAAAAGGAGATTTTTATGCTTACCGTACGGAAGAGGAAAAATTGAAAGGTGTCAACGCAGGATAGTCCAGACGATGGATAAACAGCCCCAAACAAGTTCCAAAGAGTTTGCATTGACCCTGATGCTCCCTGAGCCTGCAGGACAGCTGGAATATCTGTCGACATTTAAATGAAATGAAACGCTCTAGCAGGAGACCCAGGAGGATCCCACTGCTGACAGACATAAAAAGCAAGACTACATTTTGCCAAAATCCTTCTGGGAAAATGTCTTGTGGACAGATGAGACCAAGATAGAGCTTTTTGGTAAAGCCCATCATTCTACTGTTTACCGAAAACGGAATGAGGCCTACAAAGAAAAGAACACAGTACCTACAGTGAAATATGGTGGAGGTCAATGATGTTTTGGGGTTCTTTAGCTGCCTCTGGCACTGGGTGTCTTGAATGTGTACAAGGCATCATGAAATCTGAGGATTACCAATGGATTTTGGGTTGCACTGTACAGCCCAGTGTCAGAAAGCTGTGTTTGCCTCAGATCTTGGGTCTTCCAGCAGGACAATGACCCCAAACATACGTCAAAAAGCCCCCAGAAATGGATGGCAACAAAGCGCTGAAGAGTTCTGAAGTGGCAGCAATGAGTCCAGATCTAAATCCCATTGATCACCTGTGGAGAGATCTTATAATTACTGTTGGGAAAAGGCTCCTTCGAATAAGAGACCTGGAGCAGTTTGTAAAGGAAGAGTGGTCCAACATTCCGGCTGAGAGGTGTAAGAAGCTTATTGATAGTTATAGGAAGTCACTGATTTCAGTTATTTTTTCCAAAGGGTGTGCAACCAAATATTAAGTTAAGGGTGCCAAGAATTTTGTCCAGCCCATTTTTGGAGTTTGGTGACATTATGTCCAATTTGCTTTTTTTTCCCCTCCTTTTTTGGTTTTAGTTCCAATACACACAAAGGGAATAAATGTGTATAGGAAAACATGTGTTACTGCAATCCTTTTCTGTGAGAAATACTTAAAGGGGTTATCCAGGAAAGAAAAAAATGTATATATCAACTGGCTTCAGAAAGTTAAACAGATTTGTAAATGACTTCTATTAAAAAATCTTAATCATTTCAGTACTTATGAGCTGATGAAGTTGAGTTGTTTTCTGTCTAAGTAATCTCTGATGACACGTGTCTCGGGAACTGTCCAGAGTAGAAGCAAATCCCCATAGAAAACCTCTTCTACTCTGTGCAGTTCCCAAGACAAGCAGAGATGTCAGCAGAGAGCACTGTTGCCAGACAGAAAACAACAACTCAACTTCAGCAGCTGATAATTATTGGAAGGATTAAGATTTTTTAATAGAAGTAATTTACAAATCTGTTTAACTTTCTGGAGCCAGTTGATATAAAAAAATTTTTTCCTGGAATACCCCTTTTAATTTTCTAGAAACATTTCAGGGGTGCCAACATTTACGGCCATGACTGTGTGTGTAATAAATAAAATATATATTTTTTTGTTTTTTGTTTTTTTTGTTTAGGCTTCTTCAGTCAGAGACTAGAAATGAGCTGAATAGTCTTGCATAACAAACACTGATGGTTCCCATTACATTTTTAATGGGGTACGTCTGCTGTAATTCAAGAGGAATTTACTCGAGTAGTTCATTCTTCTTGTGGAATACGAGCAGAAGTCCATTGAAGTCAATGGTAAAAAAAAATGTCTGCTTGAAATCGTTTCTGCACGGAATTTGCGCTGAAAAAATAAAAAAGAAAGGAAATTCCAATTGGTGGTGGTGGTGGTATTCCAGCAAAAGAAGTTTCCTCCTATACTCAGTGCGGAAAATCTGTGCGGAATTCCGCAAAAAAATTCTGCAATTGCTCAAAATTCTGCAAAAAAAAAAATACGTCCATTCCACGGCGGGATTTTTCCTCTCCTATTCCTCAGTGTGAACGCACCCTAACAGGACAAAAAAAAAAAAAAAAAACTACTGCTTGCAAGATATACATCTTTTTTGTATGTTTTTTTTTTTTTTTTTGCAGTGCACCAGGAGGGAGGGTGACAATAGGGATGTTGAGAGGAGGGAGAGTGACAGGAAGTGCAGCAAGAGAGAAAGTTACAGGAGTAGCAGGAGGGAGAGTGACCAAAACTGCAGTAAGAGGCCTGAGGCTGACTGGCAGCCCTGCAGGTGGCAGTAGAGTTATTTCATGAGCAGGGGTCGTGGGGACTACAGTCCATCTCCATTCAGAGCTGCACTTTTTTATTCTGAAGGGTTCCTTGAAAATGTCAGCATTTAAAGGGGTACTCTGCTGGAAAACTGGTACCAGAAAGTTAAACAGATTTGTAAATTAATTCTATAAAAAAAAAAAAATCTTTATCCTTCCAGTACTTATTAGCTGCTGTATGCTCCACAGGAAGTCCTTTTCTTTTTGAATTTATTTCCAGTCTGACCACAGTGCTCTCTGCTGACACCTCTGTCCATGTCCGGAACTGTCCAGAGCAGGAGAGGTTTGCTATGGGAATTTGCTCCTGTTCTGGACAGTTCCTGAGACAGCAGAGAACACTGGGCAGACTAGAAAGAAATTCAAAAAGAAAAGAACTTCCTGTGGAGCATACAACAGCTGATAAGTACTGGAAGGATTAAGATTTTTTTTATTTGAAGTAATTACAAATCAGTTTAACTTTTTGGCACCAGTTGATTTAAAAAAAGATTTTTCCACCGGAGTACCCCTTTAATGTAGGAGGAGTAGTAGAGATAAGAAGTAATGTCACAGCTTGTACTGCCGCCCGAGTGCAGTGCGGGGCGCTGTTTCCCCCCTCCTTTGAAATGCAGAACCATGCAATTTTAAGAGTGACCTGATAAAGAGGGCAGGGTAGCCCTGGAAACGCGCTCTTCACACTGTACATATGTCTTCTAATCAAACTCTATGTCTACTTCCTGCACTGTGAATTCTTTTGTCCATAATATTTGTGGTACCAGCAGAAAAGCTCTGTACTTTTATTATCCCTATACAGCATTTAGCACCCAGCTTTACCAGGATCCTGACTATCTGTTTAAACTGGGATTTCACCAGAGGGCAAGCGTGGCTGTGTTACAATTTGAGCTTGATGAGTGAATGGATTTCCCCATATAGATTTGTCATTGCGCCATCTAGAGGATCCCGGCAAACACACTTCACCTTTTTATATACTGTTAGTTTATTGATACAAATAAGACGTCTTATTTACATTAGATACATAATATACAATGTTAGTTAGTCATGATACGGATGTATAGAATTGTATCCTTTTTATATAGCACCATATTCACTGTCCTATAATCCAGAATGCCTGTATATGGGGATTTTTTATTATTTTTTTTATTCTGTATGAATTTGCTTCTAGCACTCTTCGCTAATTCGTGGCGCTTGTAAATCTACAACTCCCATCATGCCCTGGTTGTAGTCTGTTTTTTTTTTTTTCTTACAAACACTGGAGAGCCACAAGTTATAGAAGATATATATATATTGCTGTACCGCCACTATATCTTATAGGGTTAATTTCTCTTGGTTCCGAATCAACGGGATACATTTCAGATAGATTCTGGATTATCTCATAGTCCAAGACTTTTCTTCTCAGTCTTTTTCCGGATTACTGGATGACATTATACGGGTGTTTTGCTATATTAGAGACTCTCTAAGGATGGGTTCACATCACGTTTTTGCTATACGGTTTCATTTAAAAAAAAAAACATATGCAACCGTACAGAAAACCGTGCCCATAGACTTCCCAATCAAAACCGTATGCACCATAATGTATACGGTTGTCTCCATTTTTCACACCATACAGTTTTTAACTTAATTTTTTTTTTTCTTTTTGGGACAGAAAACCGTGGCGTGCCACGTTTTTTGGTCCGGGTGAAAAACTATTAAACTGTATACGTTTTTTTTTTTTGTTGTTTTTTTTAACATGGGAGTCAATGGGAACCATACAGAACAGTATGTGCGTACGGTTCCATCTGGTTTTCACCATATGGTTTTTGACTTAGCACAGATTTTTTTTTTCTTGGAATTTTAATCAGACAAGTAAAACTTTATTCATAATGGAGTGAAAAGTTAAAAACGTATACTTTTTTTTTTCTTAAAAAAATGGATGCAACCGGACATCATTTTTCAAATCGTATACAGATAAAAATTTGTACCTACGTTTTGATACAGTTTAGTCAGGTTTTGAGGAATCCGTATTTTTTATCAAAAACCTGATACGGGAACTGTATTGCAAAAACGTGGTGTGAACCCAGCCTTAAGTTTTTGCAATACAGTTCCTATATCAGGTTTTTGATTAAAAAAAAGGATTCCTCAAAACCTGACTAAACTGTATCAAAAAGAGTATATAAATTTTTATCTGTATACGATTTGAAAAAGGTCTTGTTGCATCCGTTTAAGAAAAAAAAGTATAAGTTTTTAACTTTTCACTCCATTATGAATAAAGTTTTACTTGTTTGATTGAAATTCCAAGAAAAAAAAACTGTGCAATCAAACAAGTAAAACTTTATTCATAATGGAGTGAAAAGTTAAAAACGTATACGTTTTTTTTTCTTAAACGGATGCAACAAGACATTTTTCAAATCGTATACAGATAAAAATTTATATACTCTTTTTGATACAGTTTAGTCAGGTTTTGAGGAATCCTTTTTTTTTTATTTTTTTTTTTAATCAAAAACCTGATACAGGAACTGTATTGCAAAAACTTAAGGCTGGGTTCACAACACATTTTTGGAATACAGTTCCCGTATCAGGTTTTTGATTAAAAAAAAAAAAAAATACCGATTCCTCAAAACCTGACTAAACTGTATCAAAACGTGTGTACAAATTTTTTTATCTGTATAAGATTTGAAAAATGATGTCCGGTTGCATCCATTTTTTAAGAAAAAAAAACGTATTTAACTTTTCACTCCATTATGAATAAAGTTTTACTTATCTGATTGAAATTCCAAGAAAAAAAAAAAACTGTATGGTGAAAACCGGATGGAACCGTACGCACATACGGTTCCCATTGACTCTCATGTTACAAAAAGAAAAAAAAAAAACATACGGGGTTTCACCAGACCAAAAACCGTGGTAGGCCATGGTTTTCTGTCCAGAAAAAAAGTTTTAAAAAAAAACTTATGGTTTGAAAAACGGAGACAACTGTATACATTATGGTGCATACGGTTTTTAATGGGAAGTCTATGGCCACGGTTTTCTGTACGGTTGCATACCTTTTTTTTTTTTTATGAAACCGTATGTCGAAACCGCATAGAAAAATTGTGGTGTGAACCCACCCTAAATAGGATTATGTTTAGATACATCATAAGTCGGTGTCCCACCTGTGGCCACCCAGCTGTTGCAAAGCTACAACTCCCAGCATGCCCGGACAGCCATCGGCTGTCCGGGCATGCTGGGAGTTGTAGTTTTGCAACAGCTGGGGGGGGGGGGGGGCCGCTGGTGGGACACCTATGCAGTATAACTTCTATTTATATAACATACACAGGTATGTACTCGTTCTGGACGCAGACGCCCTGTATCTGTGCTCACGTGATCACAGGTAGATACAATGATTTTTTGGCCATACAATAGACCTTACATACTGCCGCGGTAGGAACGGACGCGGCTTCATTATAGATAATCTATATGCCGTACATAGGGAACACGGTTCAGCGTTTCGCTGTAATTCAGTGCGTTCTTTTTCCATCTATTTCAGCGTCTTGCCCACAGTGACATGGACCAAACCAATTCCTTTAAAAAAATAAATATATATATATAAAGTTACATATGATGAATAAACATTGGGGGAAAAAAATAGCGTTATATACAGTACTGAGAGTTGTGATGTCACTGCCGTACAATATACAGGAGGAGATTTATACATTGTCAATATATTGTCTTAACGATGAGGTCAATATTGCGCTTGCTTTGGGGGGTTGCCATAGTAACATTAACAGACTTAACGATTCTGTTCACGGACTTCCTGTCATGTGGCCTTCAGTTATGAATGTGTGTAGGGGGTAAGTGGAGATCACATGACAGGAAGTCCATGTAGAATCCTGCTGCTGTGGCAACACAGTGCCACAATAATTTACATATTCCGCTTGCTCTGTGTTTCCATAGCAGCATGGCTCTACATGGACTTCCTGTCATGTGACCTTCAGTTATGAATGTGTGTAGGGGGTAAGTGGAGATCACATGACAGGAAGTCCATGTAGAATCCTGCTGCTGTGGCAACACAGAACAAGCAGAATATGTAGATAATTGAGTCACTGTTGCCATAGCAGCAGGATTCCACCTGGACTCCATGGAAGTCCAGGTACAGTCATGCTGCTATAGCAACACAGTGCTACAATAATTTACATATTCCGCTCGCTCTGTGTTTCCATAGCAGCATGGCTCTACGTGGACTTCCTGTCATGTGACCTTCAGTTATGAATGTGTGTAAAGCTCAATGGGGATCACATGACAGGAAGTCCATGTAGAATCCTGCTTCTATGGCAACATAGAGCAAGCAGAATATGTAGATAAATGAGTCACTGTTGCCATAGTAGCAGGATTCCACCTGGACTTCCTGTCATGTGACCTTCATGTGTGTAGATTTAAGTGGAGACCACATGACCGGAAGTTCATGTAGAATCCTGCTGCTATGACAACAGAGAGCAAGCAGACTATGTTGTAGATGATTGTAGCACTGGGTTGCCATAGCATTATGAACCACATGGACTTCCTGTCATGTGATCTCTACTTAAATCAACACACATTCATGGCTGAACGTTAGATGACAGGAAGTCCAGGTGGAGTCATGCTGCTATGGCAACAAAGAGCAAGCGGAATATGCAGAGGACTGTAGCACTGTTGCCATAGCAGCATGACTCCACATGGACTTCCTGTCATGTGATCTCCACTTGCATCTACACACATTCATGAATGAAGGCCACTTGACAGGAAGTCAATGCAGAGTCATGCTGCTATGGCAACACCGAGCAAGCAAAATAAGTAAACATGGTGGATATTATAAAGTGTTGTTTTGTCGGCGGACAATTTGAAACGCTGTCCCAAATTAATACAAGCTGCTACAATGTAGCACCCAATCTCCGCAGTAATGTACCAAAGCCATAAAAAAATGGTGCGTAATTTATGAAGTTGTGTGAATAGGAACAAAAGTTTATCATTCAAGCCTTTAGGGAAAAACATGATGCAAAACCACTCAAGATAGACCACCCTGCGGAAATGGAGTATATAACCACAGGGTGGTCTACCCTAAACGGTTTTGTCCAGCTCCCTTGTGTGGTTGGAAACCATAGTTGTTCGCTAATCCCCCCACCTCCTCAACTCCAATCTGTAAATAGTTAAAGGGTAGCTCCCACCAACCCTCTTTTTTTTTTTTTTCTTTCTGTCCCTGCCTATTGCCCTTCTATCCCTAACCCCCTTCCTGCCTTTATTTTTATATTTATTGACTAATAAATGGCATTTTGTCTGCCTGGTAGTGTGCTCACTACCAGGCAGACTTCCCCAGCAGGCACCACGTCACTGATGCCTGCTGGGGGGGACTTCCGCCCTTAGTTCTAACAGGGTGCCTCCAGCTGTTTCACAACTACAACTCCCAGCATGTCCTGACATCTATTGGCTTACAGGGCATGCTGGGATTTGTAGTGGGGAAACAACTGGAGGCACCCATTCATACCAACCTCCCACCCCCCTCCCCTGAACTCCGGTCGCTCAGATGGATAGAAGAAGCCGGGACAGCGAACTCTGCGCTGCGAGCTGCGGAGAAATGGGGAATCCAGATGCAGGACGTGCCGGGGAATCCAATTCAGTTACCGGAGTCTGCAGAGAGAGTGCAGACTCCAACTGGGCTGAGGTACAGGCTGCGTGCATGGTGCGGCCAGGGCGGCTGCTCCTGGACTTTACTGCGCTGGCGTCCTGCCTGTTTGATTGACAGACAGGAAGCCAGCGCGCAGTGAATGAATTTCGACTCATTTGCCCGGCTGAAATTAGTCGAAATTCTGTAGTGACGTCACTGCAGAATGCATTCGGCCACTAGGAGGGCGACCCCTAGTGGCCGAATTTAAAAGTGATTTTAAACTGTTTTAAAATCACTTTTTTTAATTAAACTATATTACAGATATGTTGTAGTACTTAAGTACTACAACATATCAATTTTTTGTTTTCATGACAGTGCCCATTTAAAGAGTACCTCTCATTAACTTGATAAATGTTATAAACCCCCCCCCCCAGTTCACTGCCCCCATCATGATAAACCACCCCCTGCCTTTATTTTTATTATGTTTTTAGTTTTCTACCTTGATATTGCTCTGTATTTTCTGCTCAGTCTCAGGTCCGATTCACAGACTGGGAAGGGGCGTTCCCCAGCAGGCGTGACATCATCTGAAGCCATACAGGGGAGAACTTCCTCCCTCACTCTGCTACACACAGCCCAGAGCAGTTCAGTGTGTGAGATGAGCTATGATTGGCTAAGGCTGCACACACACCCCTCAGCACTCCAGCCTGCATTTCCTGATTTTGGACTTCTGCCAGGCCAGCAGGAGTCCAAAGTCTGTGCAAGAGATGGGGGGCAAATGTGCTCTGGACAAATAAGGAGACACCTAGTGGCAGCTTTTTTAAACACAAATAACACATAGAAAACTTCATTTTTGAATGTTTTTTAAACAGAGTACATAAGAAAGATTTTTTATTTACCATAAGGAGTGCAATAGCAGAAATTAGTTTTAATGAGAGTGACCATTTAATAGAAATGTACCTGTTTTCCTGCAGGAGGCGCTATCATCATAGTCTCTCACAACTGCAACCGTCAAGGTGGAAAACAGGAGCTTTCTTGTTCCGCGTCACCACCAGATTCACCTAGTGACAGCAACAACAAAGCAGGTCAGTGTCCTCCCCTCCGACTAGTACGTAACGCTCAGTCAGCCTACACTGAGGCTGTGTTCACTTGGTGCGTATTCCTGCCAGGGCGCAATTTTTCCAGCAATTTTGGCAAAAATTACAAGGGAAAAAAATGCATCAAAAAAGCTTAAATATTGCACCGTATGAACATAACCTTGTGGTGATTGTAAGCCACGTACTCAAGTTTTCTAGTATTCAAAAAGTTGTGGTTTATTTTGCGTAAGTTTAATGGTAAAAATTTATTTATTTTTTTTTTTTTTTTTTTTTTTAGTTTTCGCCCCTTTCCCTGAATGGGGGTTTAGCGGAAAAAAACTATAGGGAACAAGTCGGATGGAAGGATTAATTATAATTTACGGCTGAACATTGGCATAAATTATAGCGGAAAATCTGCGCCAGCTGCAAGCGGCAGAAATGCAAATATGCTGGAATTCTACACATTTACATTTGTACAGTATTATTTTTGTGCTATAAGGTTTGCAAAAACATTTCGATAGGCTGTATAATAGTCATGGGTTACATGGCGATTTTACCATACATCAGTGTTTCCCAACCAGTGCGCCTCCAGCTGTTGTAAAACTACAACTCCCAGCATGCCCGGACAGCCGTTGGCTGTCCGGGCATGCTGGGAGTTGTAGTTTTGCAACAGCTGGAGGTGCACTGGTTGGGAAACACTGACATACAGGATAGCTCATGCTTGGATGTCACTGTGATCATTACTGCTTGTACGGTAAATCTAAACAAGCAGAGCTGCAGTGTAAAGCATGGTAAGCAAAGCATAAAGCAATATAAAAAAAATGTATTCCGACAGGGCGATCTGAGAGGACATCCAACATCGCCTAAGCCGGAGACCATAATGGCGCCGAGCTAAAAAGCAGGTCTCACCTTCTCTGAAGCGGAATTACTCAGCAACTGGTGGAAGAATTCTACGCTTCCCGTACGGAATCCGTTCATGGACTCAATATGATCGCCATGATGAAACAAGCAGCCGATCTCTACCGGGCCCTTCCACTTCGACACCCTATGAGGTGAGCGTTTAAACAATGTCAGGTGCTATGGGCACCAGGGCTGATTATATATATATATATATATATATATATATATATATATATATAGTATATTTCTATAGAAGGACTATGGCTGGTACTATTATATATACAGTATATGACTATAGAAGAACTATGGCTGATACTATTATATATACAGTATATGACTATAGAAGAACTATGGCTGGTACTATTATATATACAGTATATGACTATAGAAGAACTATGGCTGGTACTATTATATATACAGTATATGACTATAGAAGATCTATGGCTGGTACTATTATATATACAGTATATGACTATAGAAGAACTATGGCTGGTACTATTATATATACAGTATATGACTATAGAAGAACTATGGCTGGTACTATTATATATACAGTATATGACTATAGAAGATCTATGGCTGATACTGTTATATGTGTTATATGGCTGGTACTATTATATATACAGTATATGACTATAGAAGAACTATGGCTGGTACTGTTATATGTGTTACTATGTGTTATACTGTATATATAATAGTACCAGCAATATAACACATAGTAACACATAACAGTATCAGCCATAGTTCTTCTATAGTCATATACTGTATATATAATAGTACCAGCCATAGTTCTTCTATAGTCATATACTGTATATATAACATTACCAGCCATAGTCCTTCTATAGTCATATACTGTATATATAACAGTACCAGCCATAGTTCTTCTATAGTCATATACTGTATATATAATAGTACCAGCCATAGTTCTTCTATAGTCATATACTGTATATATAATAGTATCAGCCATAGTTCTTCTATAGTCATATACTGTATATATAACATTACCAGCCATAGTCCTTCTATAGTCATATACTGTATATATAACAGTACCAGCCATAGTTCTTCTATAGTCATATACTGTATATATAATAGTACCAGCCATAGTTCTTCTATAGTCATATACTGTATATATAATAGTACCAGCCATAGTTCTTCTATAGTCATATACTGTATATATAATAGTATCAGCCATAGTTCTTCTATAGTCATATACTGTATATATAATAGTATCAGCCATAGTTCTTCTATAGTCATATACTGTATATATAATAGTACCATCCATAGTTCTTCTATAGTCATATACTGTATATATAATAGTACCATCCATAGTTCTTCTATAGTCATATACTGTATATATAATAGTACCAGCAATATATGACTATAGAAGAACTATGGCTGATACTATTATATATACAGTATATGACTATTGAAGAACTATGGCTGGTACTATCATATATACAGTATATGACTATAGAAGAACTATGGCTGATACTATTATATATACAGTATATGACTATAGAAGAACTATGGATGGTAATATTATATATACAGTATATGACTATAGAAGAACTATGGCTGATACTATTATATATACAGTATATGACTATAGAAGAACTATGGCTGGTACTATTATATATACAGTATATGACTATAGAAGAACTATGGCTGGTACTATCATATATACAGTATATGACTATAGAAGAACTATGGCTGATACTATTATATATACAGTATATGACTATAGAAGAACTATGGCTGGTAATATTATATATACAGTATATGACTATAGAAGAACTATGGCTGATACTATTATATATACAGTATATGACTATAGAAGAACTATGGCTGATACTATTATATATACAGTATATGACTATAGAAGAACTATGGCTGATACTATTATATATACAGTATATGACTATAGAAGAACTATGGCTGATACTATTATATATACAGTATATGACTATAGAAGAACTATGGCTGGTAATATTATATATACAGTATATGACTATAGAAGAACTATGGCTGGTACTATTATATATACAGTATATGACTATAGAAGAACTATGGCTGATACTGTTATATATACAGTATATGACTATAGAAGGACTATGGCTGGTACTATTATATATACAGTATATGACTATAGAAGAACTATGGCTGGTACTATTATATATACAGTATATGACTATAGAAGAACTATGGCTGATACTATTATATATACAGTATATGACTATAGAAGAACTATGGCTGGTACTATTATATATACAGTATATGACTATAGAAGAAATATGGCTGGTACTGTTATATATACAGTATATGACTATAGAAGGACTATGGCTGGTACTATTATATATACAGTATATGACTATAGAAGAACTATGGCTGGTAATATTATATATACAGTATATGACTATAGAAGAACTATGGCTGGTACTATTATATATACAGTATATGACTATAGAAGAACTATGGCTGATACTATTATATATACAGTATATGACTATAGAAGAACTATGGCTGGTACTGTTATATATACAGTATATGACTATAGAAGAACTAGGGTTGGTACTATTATATATACAGTATATGACTATAGAATAACTATGGTTGGTACTATTATATATACAGTATATGACTATAGAATAACTATGGTTGGTACTATTATATATACAGTATATGACTATAGAAGAACTATAGCTGGTACTGTTATATATACAGTATATGACTATAGAAGAACTATGGCTGGTACTATTATATATACAGTATATGACTATAGAAGAACTATGGCTGATACTATTATATATACAGTATATGACTATAGAAGAACTATGGCTGGTACTGTTATATATACAGTATATGACTATAGAAGAACTATGGTTGGTACTATTATATATACAGTATATGACTATAGAAGATATATGACTGATACTATTATATACAGTATATGACTATAGAAGAACTATGGCTGATACTATTATATATACAGTATATGACTATAGAAGAACTATGGCTGGTACTGTTATATATACAGTATATGACTATAGAAGAACTATGGCTGATACTATTATATATACAGTATATGACTATAGAAGAACTATGGCTGGTACTATTATATATACAGTATATGACTATAGAAGAACTATGGCTGGTACTATTATATATACAGTATATGACTATAGAAGAACTATGGCTGGTACTGTTATATATACAGTATATGACTATAGAAGAACTATGGCTGGTACTATCATATATACAGTATATGACTATAGAAGGACTATGGCTGGTACTATTATATATACACAGTATATGACTATAAAAGAACTATGGCTGGTACTATTATATATACAGTATATGACTATAGAAGAACTATGGCTGGTACTATCATATATACAGTATATGACTATAGAAGGACTATGGCTGGTACTATTATATATACAGTATATGACTATAAAAGAACTATGGTTGGTACTATTATATATACAGTATATGACTATAGAAGAACTATGGCTGGTACTGTTATATATACAGTATATGACTATAGAAGAACTATGGCTGGTACTGTTATATATACAGTATATGACTATAGAAGAACTATGGCTGGTACTATTATATATACAGTATATGACTATAGAAGAACTATGGCTGGTACTATCATATATACAGTATATGACTATAGAAGGACTATGGCTGGTACTATTATATATACAGTATATGACTATAAAAGAACTATGGTTGGTACTATTATATATACAGTATATGACTATAGAAGAACTATGGCTGGTACTGTTATATATACAGTATATGACTATAGAAGAACTATGGCTGGTACTATTATATATACAGTATATGACTATAGAAGAACTATGGCTGGTACTGTTATATGTACAGTATATGACTATAGAAGAACTATGGCTGGTACTATTATATATACAGTATATGACTACAGAAGATCTATGGCTGATACTGTTATATGTGTTATATGGCTGGTACTATTATATATACAGTATATGACTATAGAAGAACTATGGCTGATACTATTATATATACAGTATATGACTATAGAAGAACTATGGCTGGTACTATTATATATACAGTATATGACTATAGAAGAACTATGGCTGGTACTGTTATATATACAGTATATGACTATAGAAGAACTATGGCTGGTACTATTATATATACAGTATATGACTATAGAAGAACTATGGCTGGTACTGTTATATGTGTTACTATGTGTTATATGGCTGGTACTATTATATATACAGTATATGACTCTAGAATAACTATGGTTGGTACTATTATATATACAGTATATGACTATAGAAGAACTATGGTTGGTACTATTATATATACAGTATATGACTATAGAAGAACTATGGCTGGTACTATTATATATACAGTATATGACTATAGAAGAACTATGGCTGGTACTGTTATATATACAGTATATGACTATAGAAGAACTATGGCTGGTACTATTATATATACAGTATATGACTATAGAAGAACTATGGCTGGTACTATTATATATACAGTATATGACTATAGAAGAACTATGTCTGGTACTGTTATATATACAGTATATGACTCTAGAATAACTATGGTTGGTAATGTTATATATACAGTATATGACTATAGAAGAACTATGTCTGGTACTATTATATATACAGTATATGACTATAGAAGAACTATGGCTGGTACTATTATATATACAGTATATGACTATAGAAGAACTATGTCTGATACTGTTATATATACAGTATATGACTCTAGAATAACTATGGCTGATACTGTTATATGTGTTACTATGTGTTATATTGCTGGTACTATTGCATGTGCTATTATACAGCAGAGTTCATACATAGACACTGTGCCTGGTGCTGATATGTGGCGGTTTTACTTGTATTGATCCCCTAAGGCTCGGTATTTCGGCGATCTTTGGCTCTGTTACAGTCTATACCGGATCTTTCCACCACTGGTCTGACCAGTTATTTAACCATTTTGCACCTACCACAGCTGTTCTCCGGCCTCCTGAAGCCCCAGGTATTTCTGCAGGTTTTCTGTGGGCACCGAAAACTTTATTGATTCAAAATCCGATTCACTTTGTTGTTCACTGAAGAAAAATCAAATTCGAAAAAAAGTTCCAATTACTTTTGCACATCAAGAAAAACAAAACAACTTCTTAAATTGTATTGGCTTCTCAGCAGACGCCTGACCCTGAGCTGACCGGACCGGCGCTACCGTTTTCTTTCTGAAGCCAAAACAACTCTCAGCTTTCCTAGAATCCTGAATAGCTATATAATATCTATTGAAGTAGGTACAGTACGGCTTAACTTGGCATGTTTGCTCTTCAGGACTGTGGGAAAGCTGAGTGACAATGTCTGTAGGAGCTGCTCCTCCAGACATGTCCTCCATGTAGCAGTATGTCATTGGTGGAGCATTGAGGGGTTTCATAGACATACTTACTACCTCAGTCTCAGAATCTGAGCTTTCTTCAGCTGGCTTCCCTTGGAGTACCTGCTTAATGGTGTAAGAGGGGATCCCCGCGGTGGCTTAGGCGGCAACTCAGTGACCTTGTCCAAGACTCTGAAAGAAAGATATATATTGGTATTCAGTGAGAATACAGCCTATCCATCACTAGAGATCAGCGGTGACATCACTGAGAATACAGCCTATCCATCACTAGAGATCAGCGGTGACATCACTGAGAATACAGCCTATCCATCACTAGAGATCAGCGGTGACATCACTGAGAATACAGCTTATCCATTCACTAGAGATCAGTGGTGACATCACTGAGAATACAGCCTATCCATCACTAGAGATCAGCGGTGACATCACTGAGAATACAACCTATCCATCACTAGAGAATACAGCCTATCCATACACTAGAGATCAGCGGTGACATCACTGAGAATACAACCTATCCATCACTAGAGATCAGCGGTGACATCACTGAGAATACAGCCTATCCATTCACTAGAGATCAGCGGTGACATTACTCAGAATACAGCCTATCCATCACTAGAGATCAGTGGTGACATCATTGAGAATACAGCCTATCCATCACTAGAGATCAGCGGTGACATCACTGAGAATACAGCCTATCCATCACTAGAGATCAGCGGTGACATCACTGAGAATACAGCCTATCCATTCACTAGAGATCAGCAGTGACATCACTGAGAATACAGCCTATCCATCACTAGAGATCAGCGGTGACATCACTGAGAATACAGCCTATCCATCACTAGAGATCAGCAGTGATATCACTGAGAATACAGCCTATCCATCACTAGAGATCAGCGGTGACATCACTGAGAATACAGCCTATCCAATCACTGGAGATCAGCGGTGACATCACTGAGAATACAACCTATCCATCACTAGAGATCAGCGGTGACATCACTGAGAATACAGCCTATCCATCACTAGAGATCAGCGGTGACATCACTGAGAATACAGCCTATCCATCACTAGAGATCAGCAGTGACATCACTGAGAATACAGCCTATCCATCACTAGAGATCAGCGGTGACATCACTGAGAATACAGCCTATCCATCACTAGAGATCAGTGGTGACATCACTGAGAATACAGCCTATCCATCACTAGAGATCAGCGGTGACATCACTGAGAATACAACCTATCCATCACTAGAGATCAGCGGTGACATCACTGAGAATACAGCCTATCCATTCACTAGAGATCAGCGGTGACATCACTGAGAATACAGCCTATCCATCACTAGAGATCAGCGGTGACATCACTGAGAATACATCCTATCCATTCACTAGAGATCAGCGGTGACATCACTGAGAATACAGCCTATCCATCACTAGAGATCAGCGGTGACATCACTGAGAATACAGCCTATCCATCACTAGAAATCAGCGGTGACATCACTGAGAATACAGCCTATCCATCATTAGAGATAAGCGTGACATCACTGAGAATACAACCTATCCATCACTAGAGATCAGCGGTGACATCACTGAGAATACAGCCTATCCATTCACTAGAGATCAGCGGTGACATCACTGAGAATACAGCCTATCCATTCACTAGAGATCAGCGGTGACATCACTGAGAATACAGCCTATCCATCACTAGAGATCAGCGGTGACATCACTCAGAATACAGCCTATCCATCACTAGAGATCAGTGGTGACATCATTGAGAATACAGCCTATCCATCACTAGAGATCAGCGGTGACATCACTGAGAATACAGCCTATCCATCACTAGAGATCAGCGGTGACATCACTGAGAATACAGCCTATCCATTCACTAGAGATCAGCAGTGACATCACTGAGAATACAGCCTATCCATCACTAGAGATCAGCGGTGACATCACTGAGAATACAGCCTATCCATCACTAGAGATCAGCGGTGACATCACTGAGAATACAGCCTATCCAATCACTGGAGATCAGCGGTGACATCACTGAGAATACAACCTATCCATCACTAGAGATCAGCGGTGACATCACTGAGAATACAGCCTATCCATCACTAGAGATCAGCGGTGACATCACTGAGAATACAGCCTATCCATCACTAGAGATCAGCAGTGACATCACTGAGAATACAGCCTATCCATCACTAGAGATCAGCGGTGACATCACTGAGAATACAGCCTATCCATCACTAGAGATCAGCGGTGACATCACTGAGAATACAGCCTATCCATCACTAGAGATCAGCGGTGACATCACTGAGAATACAACCTATCCATCACTAGAGATCAGCGGTGACATCACTGAGAATACAGCCTATCCATTCACTAGAGATCAGCGGTGACATCACTGAGAATACAGCCTATCCATCACTAGAGATCAGCGGTGACATCACTGAGAATACAGCCTATCCATCACTAGAGATCAGCGGTGACATCACTGAGAATACAGCCTATCCATTCACTAGAGATCAGCGGTGACATCACTGAGAATACAACCTATCCATCACTAGAGATCAGCGGTGACATCACTGAGAATACATCCTATCCATCACTAGAGATCAGCGGTGACATCACTGAGAATACAGCCTATCCATCACTAGAGATCAGTGGTGACATCACTGAGAATACAGCCTATCCATACACTAGAGGTCAGCGGTGACATCACTGAGAATACAGCCTATCCATCACTAGAGATCAGCGGTGACATCACTGAGAATACAGCCTATCCATCACTAGAGATCAGCGGTGACATCACTGAGAATACAGCCTATCCATACACTAGAGGTCAGCGGTGACATCACTGAGAATACAGCCTATCCATCACTAGAGATCAGCGGTGACATCACTGAGAATACAGCCTATCCATCACTAGAGATCAGCGGTGACATCACTGAGAATACAGCCTATCCATACACTAGAGGTCAGCGGTGACATCACTGAGAATACAGCCTATCCATCACTAGAGATCAGCGGTGACATCACTGAGAATACAGCCTATCCATCACTAGAGATCAGCGGTGACATCACTGAGATAACAGAACGATGTGAGGTTCTTACAGGGAATCCATTTTCTGGTACACTTCTTCATCGGAATCCATGTCGCTGATCTCCTCCTGTTCCACAGCTGAGTCTTGAGATTCAGACATTTTCTGTAAAGAACATGTACAGGTTATGTCTCCTCCAGGAAGAAGGAAAAATGTTTTTATGGCCAACATGGAAGTCAATGTCCATCCCATTAGAAAACATAGAAGGAGATTTATCAAAACCTGTCCAGAGGAAAAGTTGCTGAGTTGCCCATAGCAACCAATCAGATCGCTGCTTTCATTTTTTAGAGGCCTTTAGGCCTCTGAAAAATGAAAGAAGCGATCTGATTGGTTACTATGGGCAACTCAGCAACTTTAGGCCTCTGAAAAATGAAAGAAGCGATCTGATTGGTTGCTATGGGCAACTCAGCAACTTTAGGCCTCTGAAAAATGAAAGAAGCCATCTGATTGGTTGCTATGGGCAACTCAGCAACTTTAGGCCTCTGAAAAATGAAAGAAGCGATCTGATAGGTTGCTATGGGCAACTCAGCAACTTTAGGCCTCTGAAAAATGAAAGAAGCGATCTGATTGGTTGCTATGGGCAACTCAGCAACTTTAGGCCCCTGAAAAATGAAAGAAGCCATCTGATTGGTTGCTATGGGCAACTCAGCAACTTTAGGCCTCTGAAAAATGAAAGAAGTGATCTGATTGGTTGCTATGGGCAACTCAGCAACTTTTCCTTTGGATGGGTTTTGATAAATCTCCCCCAAAGACCCTCACACCCTGGAGAACACCACAACGTGGCTTGTTTCATGGCAGGGGTACAAGTTCTAATGTTGATGACCATTATGGTGGAGGCCCTGCTACCTCTTATCCTGGGGTAAAACAATAGAATAAGCTAAATCACAAGACCTTTGAAGTCCTACAGATCCCATCAGAAGCTCAGCCGCCTCGCCACTGCATCAACCATGAATAGGGTCGCCACCTGGCCAGTATTTAACTGATAATGCCGGTATTTTGGCCACCCTGACGGTATTTTTATATTAATATTACCGGCCATGCAATGGCCGATATTTATCCAACCAATCCTCCAATGTTGCACCATATACTATACCAGTATTTCCCAACCAGAGCGCCTCCAGCTGTTGCAAAACTACAACCCCCAACATGCCCGGACAGCCATTGGCTGTCCGGGCATGCTGGGAGTTGTAGTTTTGCAACAGCTGGAGGCACCCCTGGTTGGGAAACGCTGACCTATACTATATACTACTATATATAGTCCAACATGCTGGGAGTTGTAGTTTTCGTTTTGGACAGCTGCTGAGCCACAGTCTGTATCAGGCATGCTGGGAGTTGTAGTTTTGCAACAGCTGGAGGCACCCCTTGTTGGGAAACACTGACCTATACTATATACTACTATATAGTCCAACATGCTGGGAGTTGTAGTTTTCGTTTGGGGCAGCTGCTGAGCCACAGGCTGTATCAGGGCATGCTGGGAGTTGAGGTTAGTAACTAACTGCAACTCCCGAATTTAATTTTTTAAAAAAGTGATCAAAACAAAAATGGTCCTGTTAAAAACTACAGATCGGGCACAAAAAATGAGTCCTCATACAGGCCCGTATAAGGAGAAATAAAAAAAAGGTATAGGGTTCGGGATAGGACAAAATTTCCCCCACATATGTGTATCCTGTGATGACACGCATATATAATTAATTATGCAAATTATCTTGGCCGGTATTTTTTATTTTTTTTGCAAGAAAGGTGGCAACCCTAGCCATGAACTGGTATAATGGGGGGGTCACCAGACCCCTGTTCTGTTGGTAGGTGCTGGGGCCACCTCTGGGACCTTCACCCTGAAGTTTTTGCTAACCCCCCTGTTGTCTTCATCGGGAGGTCATCACTTTGGTCCTCTGTGTCTGGGCCGCTGCTACCCCTTATCTTGTGGGGAAAACACTAAATCACAAGACCCTTGTAACAACCACAAATCTCATAGATCTCAATGGAAGTTACAACCCCCGCGGTGACCATGGATTGGCAAAGGGAATCACCACATCACCCATGCTCTCCCCATCGGTGCTGTTTCTACCACTGGGGCCATCACCAATCACTCATTTATGTCATATATATGGAAAACCCTCTAAGTTTTGCCTAGTCTCACCACAAACCATTGTTCTGCCCAAAGGTGGGGATCACCACAACCCTTGTTCTGCCCAAAGGTGGGGATCACCGCAACCCCTGTTCTGCACATAGGTGGGGATCACCACAACCCTTGTTCTGTCCATGGGGGGGATCACCACAACCATTATTCTGTCCATAGGTGGGGATCACCACAACCATTATTCTGACCATAGGTGGGGATCACCACAGCCCTTGTTCTGCACATAGGTGGGGATCACCGCAACCCCTGTTCTGCCCATATGTGGGGATCACCACAACAATTGTCCGGCACATAGGTGGGGATCACCACAGCCATTGTTCTGCCCATGGGGGGGAGGGATCACTACAACCCTTGTTCTGCACAAAGGTGGGGATCACCACAACCCCTCCAATAGGTGGGGATCTCCACAACCCCTCCAATAGGTGGGGATCACCACAACCCCAGTTCTGCACATAGGTGGGGATCACCACAACCCTTGCTCTGCCAATTTGGAATCACTACAACCCTTATTCTGCCCATTGTAGCGGATCACCACAACCCTTGTCCTTCCCATTGGGGAGGGGGGAATCAACATAACCCTTGTTTTGACCATTGTAGGGGGAGGGGGATAATCAACAATCATTCTGCCCATAAAGTCGGGGAAGGGGTGGGGGGGGGGAGGTTCACCAAAACAGAACAGGTGGGGTGGGGATCTCATTGCTGAGTTTCACTGAAGATCTATAGGAAATTGTTGTAAGGGGCTTAGCAGGGGAAGAAGACCCAAGCCTAAAGAATGATCTTACTTACCAGAAGTACAGATCGGGGGTAATCATAAATAGACTCAGGTTCACTTTCATACGCTGGATCATCACTTATTCTGTAGCCTTCGGTTTTGCCCTGAGAATAGAATATTGAAGGGTTACACGATAATGCAGTCACTGGGGCAAAAAGCATTAAATATCCATCTTTTTACGTGTAACATTAAATTCTTAATACATCTTTAGTAGGGATTGGAGCTCCGTTTATTGTGATACAGAGCACCAAATCCCCTGCAAAGTGATAGTTACATTGATGCAATGCAGAGAGAAACCACTAGGGGGAGCCCACTGCTTATGAATTTATTATTGATTTCCATATTGATGACCCAGACAGTATGCTGTATGGCTCCCTCCAGTGGTTGTTTCATTTAACTGCAGGGTATTTGGTGCTTTGTATCAGTAAAACCTAGCATTGACTGTGTATGTGTGTATATATGTATGTATGTATGTGTATATATATATATATATATATGTCATTTTTACCTCTGGTAAAGCTCCAGATGAATGTCTTCTCACTTGTTCGTGTTGATTGGTTTTGACTGATGGAATTCGGCAAAAAGTCGGCATCGTATTGCTATGTGGCCGCATGGAGAATATGTCCTAGAGAAGCACAGTGCGGAATTATATGACTGCAGTACACCTGCACCCTCTGATGGGGACACCAATGACCTGCCTAAAGGTTAGACGCATTGTCTAATACAGTATTTTCCAACCAGGATGCCTCCATCTGCTGCAAAACTACAACTCTCAGCATGCCCGGACAGCCTTTGGCTGTCCGGGCATGCTGGGAGTTGTAGTTTTGCAACAGCCAGAGACACCCTGGTTGGGAAACACTGTATTTTACAACACATCTAACCTGGTTGGGAAACACTGATCTCATTGTCTATGTGGTGTTGTCTCAGCAGCTACCCTCATCCCTGACAGGAAGTTGTGTAGGCCTGTCATTGTTAGCATGTGTTGTTTTAGCAGCTTACCAGCCCCTTCCTCTTTCCAGACAGAAAGTTGTTTAGTTCTCTCATTGTCATTGTGGTGTTGTCTCAGCAGCTCCCCTATTCTAACGCCTTTCCTGACAGGAAGTTGTGTAGTCCTCTCATTGTCATTGTGGTGTTGTCTCAGCCATTCCCAGGTTCCTCCCTCTTTCCCAAGACAACACATCATCATCTGCTGTCTCAGGAGATATGGTTTAGTTCCAGCCCTGCCCCCTGGATGATGTCATCACCACTTACCAGCCCCAAAAGCCTACATCACCATCTCCCTGTCATATATATATATATATATATATATATATAATTGGGACATTTAGGAGAGAATAAGATTTGGATACAGCATGCTGCCTGGTACTAAACAATACAACAGGCAGAGAAGCAGACAGGGAATGAATACAGCAGGTGCTGCAACTTCACTTATTCTGCAGGGGAGTAGGCAGGGTTGGAGGGCTGTAATGAAGAGCTGAAGGGAAGCAATGCATTCTGGGCAACTGCTCAACCAGGAAGTACAACCGGGGAGTCCAAGACTAAGACCCCCCAAATAAATAAATTTTTGGTCATTTCAGAACCAGGGCAGAAAGGTGAGCAATGCTATACGCTTCTGCAGCATTTTTTTTTGTACTTCAGAGTACCCCTTTGTCTTGTCTCCCCCTTGCTGAACACTGCAGCTCTGCTTGTACAGACTGGCTGCTTAGCAGGAAGTCTGTCACTCATTGAGCAGATGTTCCGTCCTATAGACTCACCGCATATAGATCTGTGTGAACAGAGAGGGTTAAAACGTTTCCTTTCCCGCTTACTGGGTCTGTATGGGATCTCTGCCTGTTCAGTGCCTGTACAAAAACACATCACATGTTATATTATTAAGCGCAGCTTTTATATATGCACTGTATTGCGGTATCATTTATTTATACACTGTATGGTTATATTTGTACCATGTACGGTAGTATTATTTGTATATATAGTATAATGACATTACTTGCTCTTGGCATGGTGTTATTATGTGTGCAGTGTCTGGTGGGCATGATTGTATACCATATGGCGGTATTAATTGTACACTGTATAGCAGCATTTCCCAACCAGTGTTCCTCCAGCTGTTGCAAAACTACAACTTACAGCATGCTCGCATGAAATAAATTACTAAAATTAAGAAATCAGCTGCCGCTGCTGCAAATGTCCGAGGCAAATTTGGCTTCACCCTAAGAAGTTTTGAGAAAATAACCAGAAACGAACATTTGCAACATAATTGCGCAAATCGTTTTTTTTTAAATGTAATTATTTTTTTTTTTTTAACCCTTCGGATCTGCTCTCTCCCCCTACTTGTGTTGTTGCTTGCACAGAAACTCGGGCGTTACTTTGTTTATCTTGTGAGGGTTAATAGTTAACGCGTCACTTGGCGGTATTTTTCAGAATGGTCCTTTGTACGGATCAAAGCTCAACCTGACTCCCGCAGAGGTTTTGTTACTTTGTGTCTTACCTCCTCCGGCGCTGCTTCAGTGCGCGGATAATTCTCAGGATAGGATTTGGGTCTTGTTGCTTTGTCCTGACGTAATAAAACAAAAAACAAAATAGAAAGCGCCTGTGAATGTGCGAATCTGGTTTAGGTGAAAAGCGTCAGGATTTTTTGGTTTAAAGGGGTTATCCAGGAAAAAACTTTTATATATATCAACTGGCTCCAGAAAGTAAAACAGATTTGTAAATTACTTCTATTAAAAATCTTAATCCTTTCAGTACTTATGAGCTTCTGAAGTTAAGGTTGTTCTTTTCTATCTAAATCCTCTCTGATGACCCTTGTCTCGGGAAACGCCCAGTTTAGAAGCAAATCCCCATAGTAAACCTCTTCTAAACTGGGCGGTTCCCGAGACACGTGTCATCAGAGAGCACTTAGACAGAAAAGAACAACCTTAACTTCAGAAGCTCATAAGTACTGAAAGGATTAAGATTTTTTAATAGAAGTAATTTAGAAATCTGGATAATAGGATGTGTAGCTCACTTAAAGATATAGGTAAGGAGAGTGTTCGAGGTTAAAAGGTGATGTCTTCACCCAATCAGGCCTAGTCAAAAAATGGGAAAATATATGTATATACCAGTCCGTCAGTAATCAACTCCTATGAAGTCCTGTGGAGTGGATTACTGAACTGTGACACGTTGCTAACCACCGTAGTGGACATTGCTGCATTTCTGCTATATTATTTTTATCTGCATTTTTATTTATATCTTAATTGATTATTACCAATTCATTCCTGCAAGGGCCCTGCAGAGTGATTGGCGATTTATTTGCATTTACATACTTATATTAATAAATCCTTAATAGATCCACTATTTTCTTTCCTCGTTATTCTACACATCCCTAGTGTTCTTGAGGACTGGTATAGACATATATTTTCCCATAATTTACAAATCTGTTTAACTTTCTGGAGCCAGTTGATATATAAAAAAAAAGTTTTTCCTGGTATACCCCTTTAATGTTTAGGATCGGTACAGGTGACTATAGATTAAAGGAAGTGAGCAACAGAGAGGAAGCGCACTTTTTATGCCTAAATGTGAACATTTACGAACATTGTTTACTATTCCAATGCATCACATGCATTTGTGTCTTTGATATGCATTATTACCCCTTATATGTAAAGATGAAAAATGTATATAATAATAAATTATACAATAATAATTGTAATATATATATATATATATATATATATATATATATTATACATAAATAATAATAATAAATTATAGTTTATAATTTGTTTTAATTATAAATGGTATATTATTATCAATCTTAATTAGATTATTTATTTTAATTTATAATTATTATTATATATTTTTATTATTATATAATTTTATATGATGTATCATTATATATTTTTTGTTTAATATATAATACTTAATTGTATAAAAAAATATAAAATATATAATCAAAAATATATAACAATAAATTATATAATAATAATAAAATATATAAAAATATAAAATAATAAATTATTTAAAAATACACACACACATATATATATATATATATATATATATATGTATATTAATAATAATAATCATTAAAATAAAAAAAAGCCATTTTAATATATAGTTGACCACAGGTCTACTGTTGTTTAGTGTCTACAGTTCTAATGCAGATCTTTGTGTCTCCATGGTAACAGACTACAAATAACCTCTTTGTAGTCTGATCCTACAGTCATGTTTAAAGGGGTTATCCAGGGGGGGGGGGGGATCCCGATTCTTCCCGTTTTTTCCTAAACATAAGCATTAGCTTTCTCTTCTCTCCCAACAGAAAACACATGCACACCCGGCTGAGTCGAGTGTGCATGTGTATAGGGGGGAATTGGGAATTGGGATGAATAGCTGTTGACCGAAAGAGCATTTGGCCATCCGCTAGGGGTACTCTGGTGGATTTTTTTTTTTATTAACTAGTGCTAGAAAGTTAAACAGATTTGTAAATTACTTCTATTTAAAAATGTTAATCCTTCCAGTACTTATCAGCTGCTGTATAAAGCAGAGGAAGTTCTTTTCTTTTTGAATTTCTTTTCTGTCTGACATCTCTGTCCATGTCAGGAACTGTCCAGAGTAGGTGCAAATCCCCATAGCAAACATATGCTGCTCTGGACAGTTCCTGACATAGACAGAGGTGTCAGCAGGGAGCACTGTTGTCAGACAGAAAAGATATTAAAAAAGAAAATAACTTCCTCTGCATTATACAGCAGCTGATAAGTACTGGAAGGATTAACATTTTTAAATGCAACTTTCTGGCACCAGTTGATTTAAAAAAAAAAAAAAAAGTTTTCCATGGGAGTACCCCTTTAAGGGGCATTCACATCGCAATTCGTGTCTCAGAGGCACGGATACATTGGCAGAAACGTATCTGCCCTCGGATCGGCAGGGACCCCAATCAAATCAATTACCTTAATGTAGTCACCTAGTGACTACATTCGGGTCATTTAACAAGCATATACGAATTTTGGCTTAGAGTGAAAAATGCGGCAGACCACCTTTTCAGTCCTAGCCAAAACAGAAATAGGCTTGGAAAATTACCCAAATGTAATCACTCGGTGACTACATTAAGGTAATTGATTTGGTTGGGGTCTGTGCCGTTCCGAGCACAGACAAGTCGGCACCCCAATTTTTAGACTCTACAGACGTATCTGTGCTTTGGAGGCGAAAATGGTGATTTGACTTCAGCCTTATCTTAAAGGGGTACTCCGCCCCTAGACATCTTATCCCTTATCCAAAGGATAGGAGATACAATGTCTAAATGTGGGGGATCCGGCCGATAGGACCCCCACAATCTCCACCCAGTCATTCAGAATGCCAGCTGTGCTAGGCCTTGGGCGACCTTGGTCATCACTCCCCCCCCCCCCCCCCTCCATTAATGTCAATAGGAGGGGGTGTGATAGTTATGGTTGCTCATAATTCAGCACGAATGGGAGTTTACAGGGGATTACTGGGGTTCCAGTGGCCGGACCTCCATGCGATTTTGGATAGGGGATAGGATGTCTAGGGACATAGTACACCTTTAAGCTGCAGATACATATTTTCTCTCTTGTTGGGAGTTGATTGATTTTGACTAATGGAATTTGGCTGTCCGGGCATGCTGGCAGTACAGCTGGAGGTACCCTGGTTGGATAACACTGCCATAAGGGGGTACTCCGGTGGAAAACCAAATGTTTTCAAAGGAACTGGTGCCATAACATTGTACAGATCTGTAAATTTTGTCTATATAAAAATCTTAATCCTCCCAGTACTTATCAGCTGTTGTATGCCCCAGAGGAAGTTGTGTAGTTTTTTGTTGTGTAGGTGTCATCAGAGAGCACTGTGTTAGACTGAAAAGAACAACTCAACTTCCCCTGGAGCATACAGCAGCTCATAAGTAATTTACAAACCTATTTAACTTTCTGGCACCAGTTGATTTGAAAACATTGTTTTTCCACCGGAGTACCCCTTTAAGAAGACCTTTCTTTATAGAGAGTCTTACCTGATCCTCTTGGACTTTCAGCAGGTTTGCAGATGGACTGGTCGGTCCTTCAATCTTAAAGAAGCAACAATATATATAGTGTTACATACAGTATAGGGCATATAGACATGTAAGTCACAGTGGTGTGTTGGGGGGGGGGGGGGAGGGGGTCACTTACCTTAAATTTTTGATGAACCTTCCCCAAGGCGTCTGTCAAACAATCCTTCCACTCTGCAATGTTTTCTCTGGGTAAGAAATAAGGAACAAAGATGTAAGATGGGAACCCGGGTCATACATTTGTTTTTTTTTATTGGAATAAAGCCACTAAAGATATGAGGCTCCATTGGCTTTCACTATGAGACCATCTTGGTCATGTGACACAGAGCTGGGATTGACTGTGCTAAGAAGGGCTGTTGTTCCGACTCCAACTCAGACTCCGGAGTTTTCTGTGCTTCCAACTCCGACTCCCCGACTCCGACTACTCTGTATTAATATGCGAATGTATTTTATACATTCCTTGAAGGAAAGAAAGGTAACATACCTGTCATTACCACAGGACTACTGGCTGGGAAGCCAACAGTCTACTGTATGGAACAGTTTGTGTGCTGATCTGCTGCTGAAGATAGGGCAGTGGGAGGATCCAGGAAGGGGCATTTATTATAAAACATGATTTCCCTAGTAGAATCCCATAGTCAAGTTTAAAGGGGTACTCCGCCCCTAGACATCTTATCCCCTATCCAAAGGATAGGGGATAAGATGTCAGATTGCTGGGGTCCTGCTGCTGGGGACCCCCGGGATCGCCACTGCGGCACCGCGCTCTCATTACTACACAGAGAGAGTTCACTCTGTGCATAATGATGGGCTATACAGGGGATGGAGCAGCGTGACATCATGGCTCTGCCCCTCATGACTTCACGGTCCGCCCCCTTAATGCAAGTCTATGGCAGGGGGCGTGACGACCCCCATGCCCCTTCCCATAGACTTGCATTGAGGGGTCGGGCCATGACATCATGAGGGGCGGAGCCGGGATATAACGATGCTCCGGCCCCTGTATCGCCCGTCATTACTCGCTCGGTGCAGTAATGAGCGCGCTGTAACGCAGCGGCGATCCCAGGGGTCCCCAGCAGCGGGACCCCGGCGATCTGACATCTTATCCCCTTTCCAAAGGATAGGGGATAAGATGTCAGATCACCGGGGTCCCGCTGCTGGGGACCCCCGGGATTGCCGATGCGGCGCCGCGCTATCATTACTGCACAGAGCGAGTTCGCTCTGTGCGTAATGATTGGCGATACAGGGGCCGGAGCATCACTACATCACGGCTCCGCCCCTCGTGATGTCTAGGGGCGGAGTACCCCTTTAAGCTAACAATCGAGTTTACAAGTTTTTATAGCCTTAGCTGAATGGCAGCAGTTTTTCCAATGGTTTAAAGCTTCAGTCTTGAACTATTGACCCTCCATTCCCTTCACTTATACAAGTGTCTCTAGTCCTGCAAAAAACATATTTCCTTAACCCCTTATCAGTGAGAGGCTAGGTTACCCATGGGTTCCCTGTAACAGCAGAACATAACACTATGGAAAGTATAAGTATTGCTGCTCCTAATTGTGCGTTGCGTGCCATATAATGCAGCACATGAAAAGCTTCTTCACGGTCACTTAACGTGTTGGTTTTGCGGTTACATGAGGCACTGCATGCATTGGTCTTTATTCTTACAGTAGGAATTCATTAATTATAACTTTTTGTGAATTGGGACATTTAAACTTGCTTTTTTTAAAAAATTTTTATTCCAATCTAAATTTAGTAGGAGTCGGAGTCGGTGCATTGTTTGCCGACTCCGACTCCAGGTACCCAAAATTTCGTCCGACTCCTCGACTCCGACTCTGACTCCACAGCCCTGGTGCTAAGTGCGCCCTTCTTTTTTTTTTATCATGACAGCGCCAATTTAGCTAAAGTGCTACACGAACCCCACTGTGCTCAGGGTTGTTCTATTTATTCATTTTGTATGAGAATCTAATGGACGTAGTGCAGAGATTACAGTCCTTGGGGCCATAGGTAGATACTTGTAATTGAACTTGGTGCGGGCTCCTGTGTGCGCTATGTTTGCAGAGTTATCAGTGTAGGTGTGGACGGTGCAGGACGCCCTTCCCCTGGATGAAGTCCATACCAGCAAATAACCTGATCTATAAATAGTAAAATACGTGATAAGGGGCGCCAACTGAGGACAGCATTCCCAACCAGGGGAGAGAACAGCGATGTAAGACCCAGTGAACATTAGAGAGACCCCGGGACATGAGACCCACTGAACATTAGAGAGACCCCCAGGACATGAGACCCTGTGAACAATGGAGAAACCCTCGGGACATGAGACCCAGTGAACAATGGAGAGACCCTCGGGACATGAGACCCAGTGAACAATGGAGAGACCCTCGAGACATGAGAGCCTGTGAATGATAGAGAGACCCCCAGGACATGAGACCCTGTGAATGATAGAGAGACCCCCAGTACATGAGACCCTGTGAATGATAGAGAGACCCCCCAGGACATGAGACCCAGTGAATGACAGAGAGTCCCCCAAGGACAGGAGACCCTGTAAATGATAAAAAGACCCCCAGGACATGAGACCCTGTGAATGAGAGAGAGTCCCCCAAGGACATGAGACCTTGTGAATGACAGAGAGTCCCCCAAGGACATTAGACCCTGTAAATGATAGAGAGACCCCCAGGACATGAGACCCTGTGAATGACAGAGAGTCCCCCAGGACATGAGACCCAGTGAATGACAGAGAGTCCCCCAAGGACATGAGACCCTGTGAACAATGGAGAGACCCCCAGGACATGAGACCCAGTGAATGATAGAGAGACCCCCAGGACATGAGACCCAGTGAATGACAGAGTCCCCCAGGACATGAGACCCAGTGAATGATAGAGAGACCCCCAGGACATGAGACCCTGTGAATGATAGAGACACCCCCAGGACATGAGACCCAGTGAACAATGGAGAGACCCCCGGGACACGAAACCCAGTGAACAATAGAGAGACCCCCCAGTACTTACTCGCTTTCGTCCACCAGAAAGTAGTCTCGTTTGTCGGTCTTTATACACAGGATGTTGTGAGGGTCCATGTTGAAGAGACGAGTGATCGTGGGGATTTTCTCCATTGTGCTCGTTCCCAGCTCTATGGATTTTACACTGTAAAAGATCACAAATGTTTTTTCTACTATAGTCTGGACTGTCACATGATCTGCGTCTCGCACTGACTGATGGATCCCTATATTACTCCATATATCCTAATAGGATATGTGGGGATTTGGGCAGACACCCACTACATTACCCTATAACACTGTGCTGGAGGTTAGAGATGCAGTGTTGGTGTAACCCTCTTGTGGCGGACACTTACTCGCTCAGTGGAATGTTTCCCCTCCATTTCTCGGACACGCCATCGTACTCATAGTAGTCCAGGTTATAGGTGCCCAGGCCTGTTTTACAGAGCTTCAATAATCGTCCTTTCCATGAAGTCTTAAAAAAATCATGACAGCCGGTCACGGAGCGCCATACAAAACGTTTATAGAGTCTGAAATATTGACCTGATCTAAAGATTGGCCATACATATACCCTAGCTTTATGTCCCCTGTACCCATACCCTATCTATAGGTCCCCTGTACCCATACCCTATCTATAGGTCCCCTGTACCCATACCCTATCTATAGGTCCCCTGTACCCATACCCTATCTATACGTCACCTGTACCCATACCCTATCTATACGTCACCTGTACCCAGACCATAGCTATACGTCACCTGTACCCATACCCTATCTATACGTCACCTGTACCCAGACCATAGCTATACGTCACCTGTACCCATACCCTATCTATACTTCACCTGTACCCATACCCTATCTATATGTCACCTGTACCCATACCCTATCTATAGGTCCCCTGTACCCATACCCTATCTATAGGTCACCTGTACCCATACCCTATCTATATGTCACCTGTACCCATACCCTATCTATATGTCACCTGTACCCATACCCTATCTATATGTCACCTGTACCCATACCCTATCTATATGTCACCTGTACCCATACCCTATCTATATGTCACCTGTACCCATACCATAGCTATATGTTACCCTGGTTGGCAAACACTGCTTTAAGCAGTGTATGAGTGTCATTTAGCCATAACACGTCAGAGGACGTTACCTTATTGCCGAAAATGTAGCCAGGTGGAGACTTGATGAGACATCCTTGTTTGATGATCTGCTCATCTGCAAAAAAATTATATTAGTTCAGGGATGATGGGAGTGATACATTGTATGATAGGAGATTAGATTGTGAGCTCCTGGGGTCAGGGATGATGGGAGTGATACATTGTATGATAGGAGATTAGATTGTGATCTCCTGGGGTCAGGGATGATGGGAGTGATACATTGTATGATAGGAGATTAGATTGTGAGCTCCTGGGGTCAGGGATGATGGGAGTGATACATTGTATGATAGGAGATTAGATTGTGAGCTCCTGGGGTCAGGGATGATGGGAGTGATACATTGTATGATAGGAGATTAGATTGTGAGCTCCTGGGGTCAGGGATGATGGGAGTGATACATTGTATGTGATAGGAGATTAGATTGTGAGCTCCTGGGGTCAGGGATGATGGGAGTGATACATTGTATGATAGGAGATTAGATTGTGAGCTCCTGGGGTCAGGGATGATGGGAGTGATACATTGTATGATAGGAGATTAGATTGTGAGCTTCTGGGGTCAGGGATGATGGGAGTGATACATTGTATGATAGGAGATTAGATTGTGAGCTCCTGGGGTCAGGGATGATGGGAGTGATACATTGTATGATAGGAGATTAGATTGTGAGCTCCTGGGGTCAGGGATGATGGGAGTGATACATTGTATGATAGGAGATTAGATTTTACAATTACATATACAACAATGTTTCAGTTGGCAGAATGTGGTAATTTTCCTGTGGAAGTGAATGGTGAAGTCTGTATATTCATGGATTATAGTGTATACAGCGACATTACAGGACAATATATTGTGTCGGATTCTCTTACCTGTATCAGAGCTTTTTCTCTTGGGCCCCATTGTGAACCAACTTCTTCTGGCTGTAAAGAGAGAATGTTATCCGTCAATGGAGGAAACAGGGGTGCAGCTGGGGGGGATGCAGAGGTAGCAGGGGTGTCTGGGTCCTGGGGTGTAATATTTGGGGTGCAGGGGTGTCTGGGTCCTGGGGTGTAATATTTGGGGTGCAGGGGTGTCTGGATCCTGAGGTGTGATATTTGGGGTGCAGGGGTGTCTGGGTCCTGGGGTGTAATATTTGGGGTGCAGGGGTGTCTGGGTCCTGGGGTGTAATATTTGGGGTGCAGGGGTGTCTGGGTCCTGGGGTGTAATATTTGGGGTGCAGGGGTGTCTGGATCCTGGGGTGTAATATTTAGGCTGCAGGGGTGTCTGGGTCCTGGGGTGTAATATTTGGGGTGCTGGGGTGTCTGGATCCTGGGGTGTAATATTTGGGGTGTCTGGGTCCTGGGGTGTAATATTTGGGGTGCAGGGGTGTCTGGGTCCTGGGGTGTAATATTTGGGGTGCAGGGGTGTCTGGGTCCTGGAGTGTAATATTTGGGGTGCAGGGGTGTCTGGGTCCTGAGGTGTGATATTTGGGGTGCAGGGGTGTCTGGATCCTGAGGTGTGATATTTGGGGTGCAGGGGTGTCTGGGTCCTGGAGTGTAATATTTGGGGTGCAGGGGTGTCTGGGTCCTGGAGTGTAATATTTGGGGTGCAGGGGTGTCTGGGTCCTGGAGTGTAATATTTGGGGTGCAGGGGTATCTGGGTCCTGAGGTGTGATATTTGGGGTGCAGGGGTGTCTGGATCCTGAGGTGTGATATTTGGGGTGCAGGGGTGTCTGGGTCCTGGAGTGTAATATTTGGGGTGCAGGGGTGTCTGGATCCTGGGGTGTAATATTTGGGGTGCAGGGGTGTCTGGGTGTAATGATAGGGGTGCAAGTACTATGGGGGCCCTGGTACAGATTTGGGGGTCCTGGAGCTTCTTCTGCTCCCTGAGGCAGAAGCGGTCGGTGTCTAAATATAAATCGCAGTGAGACTCAGAAATTAAACAAACCAGTTTTCTACTGAAACTTTAGTGAACTTTACACTCGGCTGACGATTGCTGAACCAGTAAAGTAACTCTGTCCATCAAGCCACAAATAGGCGCTTGTTTCCTGGAGTAAATCCCGCTAAGAGACTCTGTGCTGCTGGGGACCCTGCTCCTTCTTCTGTGTAACTCTGACACCTCACAAGATCGTGATTTTCTTACTAATGTACATCACCATTATACAATTCTTCTGTACTGTATAATAAACACTACAACCCCCAACGTGACCGACCACTGGACATCACCATAATAGAATTCTATTGTACTCTATGCACGGAACACTTTAACCCCCAGCATGACCCAATAACAGGTCACAATTCTATTGTGTGCACAAAACACTACAACACCCAGCATCATTGACCACTGGGCATTACCATAATACAGTTCTATTATACTCCATATATGTATTAAGCATAATACAATTCTACTCTATACATAGAGCACTACAACCCCCACAAGAACATCCACTGTACATGAGTGCAATACAATTCCATTATACTCTATACATAGAACACTACAACCCCCAACATGACTCGACCACTGGATATGACCATATATATATATATATATATATATATATATATATATATGTAAATTCAGAAAGGAGCAGCACACCTAAGCTGTGGGTGCTATTGGTGCAGATCCCCGGTCACGAGATATGAAGTAGATAAATACTCAAGAAGACCGCAGCACTCCAAGTAATGGTGAAAAAACGTGAGAAAGCGTTTATTCCATCAAGTTCAAAAGGGCGATGTTTCAGCTGCGTACATGCAGCCTTTATCAAGCTTGATAAAGGCTGCATGTACGCAGCTGAAACATCGCCCTTTTGAACTTGATGGAATAAACGCTTTCTCACGTTTTTTCACCATTACTTGGAGTGCTGCGGTCTTCTTGAGCATTTATATATATATATATATATATATATATATATATATATATTAAACACTACAACCCCCAATATGACCTACCAGAAGACAACATGACGTTATGTGTAGACCACTACAAATCCCAACAGGACTGTTCATTGGACATGACCATAATAAAATTCTATTATACTCTATACATAGAACACTACAACCCCCAACATGTCCTGACCTGAGGAAATAACCATAATACAATTTTATTATACTCTATACTTTGAACACTACAACCCCCAACATGATCTAGCCTCAGGAAATAAAATAATACCATTTTATTATACTTTATACATAAAACACTACAACCCCCAACATGACTCGACCACTGGATATGACCAGATGTTATATGTAGAACACTACAACTCCCAACATGACCTGCCTCAGGAAATGACTATAATCCAATTCTATTATACAGAGAGCACTACAACCCCCAACATGACTCGACCACTGGATATGACCAGATGTTATATGTAGAACACTACAACTCCCAACATGACCTGCCTCAGGAAATGACTATAATCCAATTCTATTATACAGAGAGCACTACAACCCCCAATATGACCTGACCCTAATACAGTTCTATTATACTCTATACTTAAACTTTATATGTAGAACACTACAACTCCCAGCATGACTATGCACTGGACATGACCACAATACAATTCTATTATACATAAGGCAGTACAACCCCCAACATGGCCAGAATGCAATTCTATTATACTCTATACACAGAACACTACAACCCCCAACATGGCCATAATACCATTCTATTATACTCTATACACAGAACACTACAACCCCCAACATGGCCAGAATACAATTCTATTATACTATATACACAGAACACTACAACCCCCAACATGGCCATAATACCATTCTATTATACTCTATACACAGGACACTACAACCCCCAACATGGCCATAATACAATTCTATTATACTCTATACACAGAACACTACAACCCCCAACATGGCCATAATACAATTCTATTATACTCTATACACAGAACACTACAACCCCCAACATGGCCAGAATACAATTCCATTATACTCTATACACAGAACACTACAACCCCCAACATGGCCATAATACAATTCTATTATACTCTATACACAGAACACTACAACCCCCAACATGGCCATAATACAATTCTATTATACTCTATACACAGAACACTACAACCCCCAACATGGCCATAATACAATTCTATTATACTCTATACACAGAACACTACAACCCCCAACATGGCCAGAATACAATTCTATTATACTCTATACACAGAACACTACAACCCCCAACATGGCCAGAATACAATTCCATTATACTCTATACACAGAACACTACAACCCCCAACATGGCCAGAATACAATTCTATTATACTCTATACACAGAACACTACAACCCCCAACATGGCCAGAATACAATTCTATTATACTCTATACACAGAACACTACAACCCCCAACATGACCAGAATACAATTCTATTATACTCTATACACAGAACACTACAACCCCCAACATGGCCATAATACAATTCTATTATACTCTATACACAGAACACTACAACCCCCAACATGGCCAGAATACAATTCTATTATACTCTATACACAGAACACTACAACCCCCAACATGGCCAGAATACAATTCTATTATACTCTATACACAGAACACTACAACCCCCAACATGACCATAATACAATTCTATTATACTCTATACACAGAACACTACAACCCCCAACATGCCCAGAATACAATTCTATTATACTCTATACACAGAACACTACAACCCCCAACATGGCCAGAATACAATTCTATTATACTCTATACACAGAACACTACAACCCCCAACATGGCCAGAATACAATTCTATTATACGCTATACACAGAACACTACAACCCCCAACATGACCATAATACAATTCTATTATACTCTATACACAGAACACTACAACCCCCAACATGGCCAGAATTCAATTCTATTATACTCTATACACAGAACACTACAACCCCCAACATGGCCAGAATACAATTCTATTATACTCTATACACAGAACACTACAACCCCCAACATGGCCAGAATGCAATTCTATTATACTCTATACACAGAACACTACAACCCCCAACATGGCCAGAATACAATTCTATTATACTCTATACACAGAACACTACAACCCCCAACATGGCCAGAATACAACCCTATAATCCCTGGAGCACTACTCCTCCCATTCTGATGACACGATCTGACCTATGACCTTTGATGATATAATTTGCCCGCATGTGAAATGTCGCCCCGGGGCCTTTTACTATTAAGTGTGGGGCTTAACCCCTTATGTGCTATTTCTTTTGATTGGACACATTTGGGGGCAGATTTACTAATTCTGTGCAATACGACTAGACAGCCGAAACATAGACCGGACAGTCTAAAGCTGCGCCAAATTATTTGGCTGTACGATGAAGTCAGTGCATCTTGCTTGACCGTATAGCTTTCAGATGAACGCTCCTTTGCATGACAGCTGCCACATGTCTCCTGATATCATCATACACATGCACGCTCTGCTCGACTGAGCATACATGTGTTCTGATTTGGGAGAAGAAGGAAAGCCGCTGCCTGATTCCTCTGGTGTGACAGGTCTCCCAGGGAACAAAAGATTGATCAGCTGAAATCCAACATGCCCAGTTAAAAGCTGTCCGGGCATGCTGGGAGTTGTAGTTTTGCAACAGCTGGAGGCACACCAGTTGGGAAACACTATATTAGACGGTCAACCAGGCTCACCGAAAATCGGAACATTCAACCAATGTTAATCCAAATGCAGTGTTTCCAAACTAGTGTGTCTCCAGCCTTTACAAAACTACAACTCCCAGCATGTCCGGACAGCCAACGGCTGGGAGTTGTAGTGTTGCAACAGCTGAAGGCACCCTGGTTGGGAAACACTGCATTAGATGGTTGGCCGGGCCTCAGGTATGGCCGACGCTTATCTATTGTGAATATGAGAAGATAAATACAAAATAACTAAAAATAAAAGTAAATATTTTAAGTAAAATATTAAGTACGGTAATAATCATCAGGAAAAAATAAATAAAATGAAAAATGCAAATAAAATAAAATGAAAAATAATAATAATCATCAGAAATAAAAAAATTTAAAACCACATAAAAAAAAAAAAAATTTAAACCACAGAAAAATGCAAATAAAATAAAATGAAAAATAATAAATCAGAAATAAAAAAATTGAAAACCACAGAAAAATGCAAATAAAATAAAATGAAAAATAATAAATCAGAAATAAAAAAATTGAAAACCACAGAAAAATGCAAATAAAATAAAATGAAAAATAAAATTATAATGACAAATAAAATGATCAAAAATAAGAAATTACAAATATATATATTTTGAATATCAATAAAAATACCCCAAAAAATTGGTTTAAATGTGAATACTTAGAGTTTAAATATGAATACATAAAAAAAGGTTTATCTAAATAAAATTTAATTTCATTCTTTATTTAAATAAAATAAATATGCTAAGTAATAAAAAAAGAAAAGTTATTACAATTCTAAATAAATTACATTTCCAGCAATAATAAATTCCTAAAAATATAATGTAAAAAATAAATTAATAAATAAAAAAATGAATTAAATAAAACCGTGAGTCAGTAAATAAGATGTAATAAACCCAATAGCACCTACAATAAGGACAATTACAAAGGGAGAAACTAAAGGAAATAAAAAATAATCAAAAATGTAAGTAAAGGGGTTTGATGGGATTGTATGTAACTTAACAAATAAAGAAATACAAATGAATTAGCCATTGTTTATATAGAAGAATAAGGAATGTGTTTATATAGCCGGCGGTGAGCCAATAGGGCGGGAGCTATTAATTCTCCATTGTTCTCTCATAAGTGGAGACAAAGTAGACGTTCATAGAGCTGTTGCAAAACTACAACTCCCAGCATGCCCGGACAGCCGTTGGCTGTCCGGGCATGCTGGGAGTTGTAGTTTTGCAACAGCTGGAGACACCCTGGTTGGGAAACACTGATCTAGAGGTCAAGGCATGTTGCCCTCTAGATCATGTTGCATGCTGTCAGTTGTAGATTTGCCACAGCTGGAGAGCCACATGAGAGAGAATAAGGGGTTAAAGAACCAGGCACACTCTCAGGGCATGCTGGGAGTTGTAGTTTTGCAAAATGTTGGGGAACACTGATCTAAAGGACAAGTCTTGCAGTGGAGAGCCAAGTGTTTTCCAAACCGTGTGTCTCAAGCTGTTGCAAAACTACAACTCCCAGCATGCCCGGACAGCCGTTGGCTGTCCGGGCATGCTGAGAGTTGTAGTTTTGCAACAGCTGGAGGCACCCTAGCAAATTATCTGTATATATTTATAAGGCTGGGGTTACACTAGGGTAGTGTTTCCCAACTAGGGTGCCTCCAGCTGTTGCAAAGTTACAACTCCCAGCATGCCCGGACAGCTGTTGGCATGCTGGGAGTTGTAGTTTTGCAACAGCTGGAGGCACCCTAGCTAATTACCTGCATATATTTATAAGGCTGGGGTCACTCTAGGGTAGTGTTTCCCAACCAGGATGCCTCCAGCTGTTGCAAACCTACAACTCCCAGCATGCTGGGAGTTGTAGTTTTGCAACAGCTGGAGAGCCACAGATAAGGGAACACTAATCTAGAGGCCAAGACAAACTGTCAAGGCATTCTGGGAGTTGTAGTTTTGTAACAGCTGGTGAGCCATGGAGTGGGAAACACTGATCTACAGGACAAGGCATAATGTCAGGACATGCTGGGAGTTGTAGTCGAACAAGTGCTAGAGAACCAGATTGGAGAACATTGATTTAGATGAGCAGGCAGATTATAGGTGCATGCTGGGAGTTGTAGTTTTGCAACAGCTGGAGAGTCACAGGTTGGCTAACACTGATCTAGATGACCAGACATGCTGGGAGTTGTGGTAGAGCCATAACTGGAAAAACACAGGGTTAGAAAATCAGTCATGCTGGGAGTTGTAGTTTTTTGTAAAAGCCTGAGAACCATACGTGGAAAAACACAGGGTTAGAAAACCAGGCATGCTGTCTGGGCATGCTGGGAGTTGTAGTTTTGCTATAGCTGGAGGCCCCCTGGTTGGGAAACACTGCCTTGCGCAGTCAAGTCTGCTGCACCTGCATAGTGGACTATAGTCTGAGGGTAGTGATTCCGTATACGGCAGTGTTTTCCAACCAGGGTGCCTCCAGCTGTGGCAAAACTACAACTCCTGGCATGCTCGGACAGCCTTTGGCTGTCTGGGCATGCCAGGAGTTGTAGTTTTGCAACAGCTGGAGGCACCCAGGTTGGGAAACACTGTCGTATACAGTCAGACAGGACCTTCTCTCTCGCTCTCTCTTTCTTTCTCTCTTGAGACTTCAAGGTGCAAAATACTTGACAAAGCTCAATAACTCCCAGCATGCCTGAAAAGTCTAAGTCAGTGTTCCCCAACCTGTTGCTCTCCAGCTGTTACAAAACTACAACTCCCAGCATGCCCTGAAAGTTTGTCTTCTCCTCTAGATCAGTGTTCCCCAACCTGTTGCTCTCCAGCTGTTACAAAACTACAACTCCCAGCATGCCCTGAAAGTTTGTCTTCTCCTCTAGATCAGTGTTCCCCAACCTGTTGCTCTCCAGCTGTTACAAAACTACAACTCCCAGCATGCCCTGAAAGTTTGTCTTCTCCTCTAGATCAGTGTTCCCCAACCTGTGGCTCTCCAGCTGTTGCAAAACTACAACTCCCAGCATGCCCTAAGGTCTACCTGGTCATCTAAAGCAGTGTTTCCCAACCTGGTGCTCACCAGCTGTTACAAAGCTACAACTCCCAGCATGCCCTGACAGTTTGCCTTGTCCTCCAGATCAGTGTTCCCCAACCTGTTACTCTCCAGCTGTTGCAAAACTACAACTCCCAGCATGCCTGCAAAGTCTGCCTGGTCATCTAAATCAGTGTTCTCCAACCTGTGGTTCTCCAGTTCTTGTTCAACTACAACTCCCAGCATGCCCTAAGGTCTACCTGGTCATCTAAAGCAGTGTTTCCCAACCTGGTGCTCACCAGCTGTTACAAAGCTACAACTCCCAGCATGCCCTGACAGTTTGCCTTGTCCTCCAGATCAGTGTTCCCCAACCTGTAACTCTCCAGCTGTTGCAAAACTACAACTCCCAGCATGACCGGACAGCCAACGGCTGTCCGGGCATGCTGGGAGTTGTAGTTTTGCAACAGCTGGAGGCACCCTGGTTGGGAAACACTGCCGTATACAGGCACACTTACCGGTCATCGCCATCCAGAAGGACCCCCTCTCTCTCTCTCTCTCTCTCTCTCGACTTCAAGGTGCAAAATACTATACTAGGCTCCTCATACCGCTATGGCCAGGTATGAGGAAGTGTAGTCGCTGACTACTTCATTTTAAAATAATTGCTTTGTGTACAGTCCGTTCCCTGGTCACCCAGATCCCTAGCTGGTTCCCTATATTAGGTCACCTGACACCCTGCCAGCAATGATAATAGAGCGCTACTTACAGGTGAGCGTCGTACAGGTGAGCGTCGTACAGGTCCCTCTCGCTGGCTGATCCGGAATGGCATCTATTTGTATGCACAGAGCAGCTGTAATATGATCTGCCAGGAATTCCCCGCGGTCGAGCACCTTGTCGGGTTTAGGGGAATTTTTTTTTTGTATTTTTTTTTGTTTTTGTTGCTTCAGCCCCCCCCCCCTCTCCCAGTAAGGAGGGAAAACACCAATTGGCGAGTTTTGTTTTCAGAGATTAATGTAATGTTCAAGGGGAGGGGGTTGGATCGGCGCCACTTCCTGGTGATCGAATTCGCAGATTTGTCTCTCGTGTTTCAGAAAATACAGTTTTAAATGAGACGCGACCAAGAGCGCGAACGAGGCCAAAACAGCATCGTACCGTCCTGGCCCGAAAGCTTCCAGAACGTGACAAATTTGGGTTTTCACAAATTCATGCCGCCTCAGTGTTAGAGGGGTACTCCGGTGAAAAACTTAAAGATGTCAGCAGAGAGCACTGTGCTCGTGATGTCAGCAGAGAGCACTGTGCTCGTGATGTAAGCAGAGAGCTCTGTGTTTCAGAAAGAAAAGAATTTCCTCTGTAGTATTCAGCAGCTAATAAGTACAGGAAGGATTAAGATTTTTTTAATAGAAGTCATTTACAAATCTGTTTCACTTTCTGGCACCAGTTGATTTAAAAAAAAAAAAAAAAAAAAAGGTTTTCACCGGAGTACCCCTTTAAAATCAACTGGTGCCAGAAAGTTAAACAGATTTGTAAATTACTTCTATTTAAAAATTTTAACCCTTCCAGTACTTAGCTGCTGCTGTGTGCTCCAGAGGAAGTGCTTTTCTTTTTTAATTTCTTTTCAGTCTGACCACAGTGCTCTCTGCTGACACCTCTGTTCATGTCAGGAATTGTTCAGAGCAGGAGAGGTTTGCTATGGGGATTTGCTCCTGCTCTGGACAGTTCCTAAAATGGACAGCAGAGAGCACTGTGGTCAGACAGAAAAGAAAGAAAAAAATAAAAAAAACTTCCTCTGGAAAGATCTCCAGAAAGAAAATAACTTCCTGTGCAGCATACAGCAGCTGATAAGCACTGGAAGGATTAAGATTTTTATATAGAAATAATTTACAAATCTGTTTAACTTTCTGGTACCAGTTGATTTAAAAAAAAAAAAAAAGAAATATTGTTTTCCACCGGTGTACCCCTTTAAATAAAGTTACTGAAGAATTAGATAATTTCATACGTTGTTAACCCATCGCGGACACAGACATTTTCATTTTTGCGTTGTTTGGTTTTTTCCTCCTCGCCTTTTAAGAGACATAACTCTTTTATTTTTCCATCCACAGACATATGTGAGGCTTGTTGTTTTTGTACTTGATAAGGACACTCTGCAATTAACCATAAAATGTACGGCACAATGAAAAAGATATTATTTGTAGGGGGGGGGGGGAATTAAAAAAATACCCCTTCATTTTGCAACATTTGGGGGGGGCTTTGTTTTTACACAGTGAACTTTACATTAAAACTGACAGGTTCTCTTTATTCTGCGGGTCAAAACGAATATAACAATACCCACGTTTACATGCTTGTTTCTTGTCTCTGTACTACTTTTAAAGGGGTACTCCACTGCCCAGCATTTGGAACATTTTGTTCCGAATGCTGGGCCCTGGCTGCAGGGGTCACGATGCCACAGCCACGCCCATTGTGCCATCACACCACACCCCCTCAATGCAAGTCTATGGGAGTGGGCGTGGCGGCTGCCACAGCCCCCTCCCATAGACTTGCATTGACGGAGAATGGCGTGACATCAAGGAAGGGCATGGCCGTGACGTCACAAAATGTTCCGAACGCTGGGGCAGTGGAGTACCCCATTAAAAAAACTTTTTGAACAAAATCAAAATCCCCTATCACTTCCTTATTTTTCCATATAGGGGGCCAGTTTTTATGCTGGGATCTATAGTTTTTTTTATCAGTACCACTTTTTCATAGAATGTTTTTAATAAAAGGTGATCAAAAGACACGTATAAGAGTTAACTGGCTCCATTGATCTGCTGCAGTACTACACACAACCTGTGGACAGAAGTGGTGCTGTTTTAGCAATAAAGAAGCTGCATTTTTTTCTAATCCTTCACAACCTCTTAAATCTTTCATTTAAATCAGTGTCCCCAATCTGTGGTTCTGGGGTACCATCATGCCCTGACAGGATTTAGCAGCCAGGGCATGACTACTGCTGCTTCTGGCATCAAAAACCTTGAGGACCTGTGTGCACCCTGACCTGACCTACAGGACCTGTGTGCACCCTGACCTGACCTACAGGACCTGTGTGCACCCTGACCTGACCTACAGGACCTGTGTGCACCCTGACCTTACCTACAGGACCTGTGAGCACCCTGACCTGACCTACAGGACCTGTGTGCACCCTGACCTGACGTACAGGACCTGTGTGCACCCTGACCGGACCTACAGGACCTGTGTGCACCCTGACCTTACCTACAGGACCTGTGAGCACCCTGACCTGACCTACAGGACCTGTGTGCACCCTGACTGGGCCTACAGGACCTGTGTGCACCCTGACCGGGCCTACAGGACCTGTGTGCACCCTGACCGGGCCTACAGGACCTGTGTGCACCCTGACCGGGCCTACAGGACCTGTGTGCACCCTGACCTGGCCTACAGGACCTGTGTGCACCCTGGCCTGGCCTACAGGACCTGTGTGCACCCTGACCTGACCTACAGGACCTGTGTGCACCCTGACCTGACCTACAGGACCTGTGTGCACCCTGACCTTGCCTACAGGACCTGTGTGCACCCTGACCTTACCTACAGGACCTGTGTGCACCGTGATGGGACCTACAGGACCTGTGTGCACCCTGACCTTACCTACAGGACCTGTGTGCACCCTGACCTTACCTACAGGACCTGTGTGCACCCTGACCTGACCTACAGGACCTGTGTGCACCATGACCTTACCTACAGGACCTGTGTGCAGCCTGACCTTACCTACAGGACCTGTGTGCACCCTGACCTGGCCTACAGGACCTGTGTGCACCCTGACAGGACCTACAGGACCTGTGTGCACCCTGACGGGACCTACAGGACCTGTGTGCACCCTGACCTTACCTACAGGACCTGTGTGCACCCTGACCTTACCTACAAGACCTGTGTGCACCCTGACCTTACCAACAGGACCTGTGTGCACCCTGACCTGACCTACAGGACCTGTGTGCACCCTGACCGGACCTACAGGACCTGTGTGCACCCTGACCTTACCTACAGGACCTGTGAGCACCCTGACCTGACCTACAGGACCTGTGTGCACCCTGACCGGGCCTACAGGACCTGTGTGCACCCTGACCGGGCCTACAGGACCTGTGTGCACCCTGACCGGGCCTACAGGACCTGTGTGCACCCTGACCGGGCCTACAGGACCTGTGTGCACCCTGACCTGGCCTACAGGACCTGTGTGCACCCTGGCCTGGCCTACAGGACCTGTGTGCACCCTGACCTGACCTACAGGACCTGTGTGCACCCTGACCTGACCTACAGGACCTGTGTGCACCCTGACCTTGCCTACAGGACCTGTGTGCACCCTGACCTTACCTACAGGACCTGTGTGCACCGTGATGGGACCTACAGGACCTGTGTGCACCCTGACCTTACCTACAGGACCTGTGTGCACCCTGACCTTACCTACAGGACCTGTGTGCACCCTGACCTGACCTACAGGACCTGTGTGCACCATGACCTTACCTACAGGACCTGTGTGCAGCCTGACCTTACCTACAGGACCTGTGTGCACCCTGACCTGGCCTACAGGACCTGTGTGCACCCTGACAGGACCTACAGGACCTGTGTGCACCCTGACGGGACCTACAGGACCTGTGTGCACCCTGACCTTACCTACAGGACCTGTGTGCACCCTGACCTTACCTACAAGACCTGTGTGCACCCTGACCTTACCAACAGGACCTGTGTGCACCCTGACCTGACCTACAGGACCTGTGTGCACCCTGACCGGACCTACAGGACCTGTGTGCACCCTGACCTTACCTACAGGACCTGTGAGCACCCTGACCTGACCTACAGGACCTGTGTGCACCCTGACCGGGCCTACAGGACCTGTGTGCACCCTGACCGGGCCTACAGGACCTGTGTGCACCCTGACCGGGCCTACAGGACCTGTGTGCACCCTGACCGGGCCTACAGGACCTGTGTGCACCCTGACCTGGCCTACAGGACCTGTGTGCACCCTGACCTGGCCTACAGGACCTGTGTGCACCCTGACCTGACCTACAGGACCTGTGTGCACCCTGACCTGACCTACAGGACCTGTGTGCACCCTGACCTTGCCTACAGGACCTGTGTGCACCCTGACCTTACCTACAGGACCTGTGTGCACCGTGATGGGACCTACAGGACCTGTGTGCACCCTGACCTTACCTACAGGACCTGTGTGCACCCTGACCTTACCTACAGGACCTGTGTGCACCCTGACCTGACCTACAGGACCTGTGTGCACCATGACCTTACCTACAGGACCTGTGTGCAGCCTGACCTTACCTACAGGACCTGTGTGCACCCTGACCTGGCCTACAGGACCTGTGTGCACCCTGACAGGACCTACAGGACCTGTGTGCACCCTGACGGGACCTACAGGACCTGTGTGCACCCTGACCTTACCTACAAGACCTGTGTGCACCCTGACCTTACCAACAGGACCTGTGTGCACCCTGACCTTACCTACAGGACCTGTGTGCACCCTGACCGGACCTACAGGACCTGTGTGCACCCTGACCTTACCTACAGGACCTGTGAGCACCCTGACTCTGAATGTCCTAGTGAGCTCTGATGGGGCCAAAATACAACTAAAACTAAAATTCAATTTGCTGCCAAAATGAAAGGGGAACTCCGGTGAAAAACTTTTTTTTTAATCAACTGGTGCCAGAACGTTAACCATATTTGTAAATTACTTCTATATAATATATAAAAATCTTAATCCTTCCAGCACTTATCAGCTGCTGTATGCTCCACAGGAAGTTGTGTAGTTCTTTTCCTTTTAAATTTCTTTTCTGTCTGACCAGTAAAGAGCAGGATAGGCTTGCTATGGGGGTTTGTCCCTGCTCTTGACAGTTCCTGAGACAGACAGAGGTGTCAGTAGAGAGCACTGTGGTCAGACAGAAAAGAAATTTAAAAAGAAAATAACTTTCTGTGGAGCATAAAGCAGCTGATAAGTACTGGAAAGATTAACATTTTTAAAATCGAAGCAATTTACAAATCTGTTTAAAGGGGTACTACACCCCTAGACATCTTATCCCCTATCCAAAGGACGTGTCAGTCAGAACACCAGAAGTCAGCAAGGAAAAGTGGGGTTCACCTGACCCTGGTAAGCTACTGCCTGGGAGAAAGGGGGTGCTGGGGGGGGGGGGGGGCTCGGGGGTCTGCTGAGCTAAAAGATGATCAGGGGTGCTAAGATGATCAGCTGGGCCGGGGGGGTGCTGGAGGATGGAGCTGCTGATTGATGATGGGGACGCTACTGCTGTGGGGGGGGGGGGGTGTCCAGTAGCACCCTCATCATCCTTTGGCAGGAACATCCTCCTGACAGTAGCACACCCATCATCCAGGAGAGGATGGTGCTGCCAATGGATGATAGGGGTGGTACTGCCAGGGGGGGGCCAGTAGCCCCCTCATTATCCACCAGCAACACCCCCCCCCCAGCAGTAGCACCCCCATCAGCAGATCCTGCTGGTGGATGATGGGGGTGCTACTGCCAGGAGGATGACCCTGCCGATGGGGGGGAAGTAGAACCCTCACCATCCACCAGCAACCCCCCCCCCCCCAGCAGTAGCACCCCCATCATCCACCAGCAACACCACCAATCCCCCCCCCCCTTCCATGGTAATAGCATCAGTTAACGGATGATGAGGGGTGCTACTGCTGGGGGGGGGGGGTTGCTGTTGGATGATGGTGGTGCTACTGCCAGGAGGGTGGTGTTGTTGGTGGATGATGGGGATGCTACTGCTGGGGGGGGGGGGTGTTACTGGTGGATGATCGTGCTGATGGATCGATGGAAGATGGGGGTGGTACTGCCAGGGGGGCCAGTTGGACCCTAATCATCCACCAGCAACACCCTCATCATCCACCAGCAACATCATCCATCAGAGAGTGCAGTGTATGGTAGTATTGTATTTAGAGGGTATGGTGTGTGGCAGGTTTATATTCAGAGAGTGCAGTGTGTGTTTGTATTATATTCAGAATGTACAGTGTGTGGTAGTATACTCTTAGGGTATGTTCACACTACAGTGGAGATTCAGCCTGGCAGCCGGCGGTGGCGGTAGGACCGCGCGGCACTGAGCCGTCACCATTGACTGCTATGCAGTGCTCGCGGACTTCCGCGCAAAGAATGAACATGTTCATTTTCTGTGCGGAACAATTTCAGCGGCGGAATTGTCCGCCGCTGAAATTCCGCAGTGTGAACGTGTCTCGCGGAGTTCATTCTCACTAATGTTAAGTTCACACCGCGGAATTCCGTGGGGAATTCCGTAGTGTGAACATACCCAGAGGGTACAGTGTGTCATAGTATTATATTCAGTGGGTACAGTGTGTGGTAGTATTATATTCAGTGGGTACAGTGTGTGGTAGTATTATATTCAGTGGGTACAGTGTGTGGTAGTATTATATTCAGAGGGTACAGTGTGTGGCAGTATTATATTCAGTGGGTGCAGTGTGTGGTAGTATTATATTGTTACGCCGAGCGCTCCGGGTCCCCGCTCCTCCCCGGAGCGCTCGCTTCTCTCTCGCTACCACAGCGCTCCGGGCAGCTCCACTGACCCGATGCGCTGCGATACCGTCTCCAGCCGGGATGCGATTCGCGATGCGGGTAGCGCCCGCTCGCGATGCGCATCCCGGCTCCCGTACCTGACTCGCTCCCCGTCTGTCCTGTCCCGGCGCGCGCGGCCCCGCTCCCTAGGGCGCGCGCGCGCCGGGTCTCTGCGATTTAAAGGGCCACTGCGCCGCTGATTGGCGCAGTGGTTCCAATTAGTGTGTTCACCTGTGCACTCCCTATTTATACCTCACTTCCCCTTCACTCCCTCGCCGGATCTTGTTGCCATTGTGCCAGTGAAAGCGTTTCCTTGTGTGTTCCTAGCCTGTGTTCCAGACCTCCTGCCGTTGCCCCCGACTACGATCCTTGCTGCCTGCCCCGACCTTCTGCTACGTCCGACCTTGCTTCTGTCTACTCCCTTGTACCGCGCCTATCTTCAGCAGTCAGAGAGGTTGAGCCGTTGCTAGTGGATACGACCTGGTCACTACCGCCGCAGCAAGACCATCCCGCTTTGCGGCGGGCTCTGGTGAAAACCAGTAGTGACTTAGAACCGATCCACTAGCACGGTCCACGCCAATCCCTCTCTGGCACAGAGGATCCACTACCTGCCAGCCGGCATCGTGACAGTAGATCCGGCCATGGATCCCGCTGAAGTTCCTCTGCCAGTTGTTGCCGACCTCACCACGGTGGTCGCCCAGCAGTCACAACAGATAGCGCAACAAGGCCAACAGCTGTCTCAACTGACCGTGATGCTACAGCAGCTACTACCACAGCTTCAGCAATCATCTCCTCCGCCAGCTCCTGCACCTCCTCCGCAGCGAGTGGCCGCTTCTGGTCTACGACTATCCTTGCCGGATAAATTTGATGGGGACTCTAAATTCTGCCGTGGCTTTCTTTCCCAATGTTCCCTGCACTTGGAGATGATGTCGGACCAGTTTCCTACTGAAAGGTCTAAGGTGGCTTTCGTAGTCAGCCTTCTGTCTGGAAAAGCTCTGTCATGGGCCACACCGCTCTGGGACCGCAATGACCCCGTCACTGCCTCTATACACTCCTTCTTCTCGGAAATTCGAAGTGTCTTTGAGGAACCTGCCCGAGCCTCTTCTGCTGAGACTGCCCTGTTGAACCTGGTCCAGGGTAATTCTTCCGTTGGCGAGTACGCCGTACAATTCCGTACTCTTGCTTCAGAATTATCCTGGAATAATGAGGCCCTCTGCGCGACCTTTAAAAAAGGCCTATCCAGCAACATTAAAGATGTTCTGGCCGCACGAGAAATCCCTGCTAACCTACATGAACTCATCCATCTTGCCACTCGCATTGACATGCGTTTTTCCGAAAGGCGTCAGGAGCTCCGCCAGGATATGGACTTTGTTCACACAAGGCGTTTTTTCTCCCCGGCTCCTCTCTCCTCTGGTCCCCTGCAATCCGTTCCTGTGCCTCCCGCCGTGGAGGCTATGCAGGTCGACCGGTCTCGCCTGACACCTCAAGAGAGGACACGACGCCGCATGGAGAATCTCTGCCTGTACTGTGCCAGTACCGAACACTTCCTGAAGGATTGTCCTATCCGTCCTCCCCGCCTGGAAAGACGTACGCTGACTCCGCACAAAGGGGAGACAGTCCTTGATGTCTACTCTGCTTCTCCACGTCTTACTGTGCCTGTGCGGATATCTGCCTCTGCCTTCTCCTTCTCTACTATGGCCTTCTTGGATTCCGGATCTGCAGGAAATTTTATTTTGGCCTCTCTCGTCAACAGGTTCAACATCCCAGTGACCAGTCTCGCCAGACCCCTCTACATCAATTGTGTAAACAATGAAAGATTGGACTGTACCATACGTTTCCGTACGGAGCCCCTTCTAATGTGCATCGGACCTCATCACGAGAAGATTGAATTTTTGGTCCTCCCCAATTGCACTTCCGAAATCCTCCTTGGACTACCCTGGCTTCAACTCCATTCCCCAACCCTGGATTGGTCCACTGGGGAGATCAAGAGTTGGGGGCCCTCTTGTTCCAAGGACTGCCTAAAACCGGTTCCCAGTACCCCTTGCCGTGACTCTGTGGGTCCCCCTGTAACCGGTCTCCCTAAGGCCTATATGGACTTTGCGGATGTTTTTTGCAAAAAACAAGCTGAGACTCTACCTCCTCACAGGCCTTATGATTGTCCTATTGACCTCCTCCCGGGCACTACTCCACCCCGGGGCAGAATCTATCCTCTGTCCGCCCCAGAGACTCTTGCTATGTCGGAGTACATCCAGGAAAATTTAAAAAAAGGCTTTATCCGTAAATCCTCCTCTCCTGCCGGAGCCGGATTTTTCTTTGTGTCCAAAAAAGATGGCTCTCTACGTCCTTGCATTGACTACCGCGGTCTTAATAAAATCACGGTAAAGAACCGCTACCCCCTACCCCTCATCTCTGAACTCTTTGATCGCCTCCAAGGTGCCCACATCTTTACCAAACTGGACTTAAGAGGTGCTTATAATCTCATCCGCATCAGAGAGGGGGATGAATGGAAAACGGCATTTAACACTAGAGATGGACACTTTGAGTATCTGGTCATGCCCTTTGGCCTGTGCAACGCCCCTGCCGTCTTCCAAGACTTTGTTAATGACATTTTTCGTGATCTCTTATACTCCTGTGTTGTTGTATATCTGGACGATATCCTGATTTTTTCTGCCAATCTAGAAGAACACCGCCAGCATGTCCGTATGGTTCTTCAGAGACTTCGTGACAATCAACTTTATGCCAAGATAGAGAAATGTCTGTTTGAATGCCAATCTCTTCCTTTCCTAGGATACTTGGTCTCTGGCCAGGGACTACAAATGGATCCAGACAAACTCTCTGCCGTCTTAGATTGGCCACGCCCCTCCGGACTCCGTGCTATCCAACGTTTTTTGGGGTTCGCCAATTATTACAGGCAATTTATTCCACATTTTTCTACCGTTGTGGCCCCTATCGTGGCTTTAACCAAAAAAAATGCCAATCCCAAGTCTTGGCCTCCTCAAGCGGAAGACGCCTTTAAACGGCTCAAGTCTGCCTTTTCTTCGGCTCCCGTGCTCTCCAGACCTGACCCATCTAAACCCTTCCTATTGGAGGTTGATGCCTCCTCTGTAGGAGCTGGAGCGGTCCTTCTACAAAAAAATTCTTCCGGGCATGCTGTTACTTGTGGTTTTTTTTCTAGGACCTTCTCTCCGGCGGAGAGGAACTACTCCATCGGGGATCGAGAGCTTCTAGCCATTAAATTAGCACTTGAGGAATGGAGGCATCTGCTGGAGGGATCAAGATTTCCAGTTATTATTTACACCGATCACAAGAACCTCTCCTATCTCCAGTCTGCCCAACGGCTGAATCCTCGCCAGGCCAGGTGGTCTCTGTTCTTTGCCCGATTTAATTTTGAAATTCACTTTCGGCCTGCCGATAAGAACATTAGGGCCGATGCTCTCTCTCGTTCCTCGGATGCCTCGGAAGTTGAACTCTCTCCGCAACACATCATTCCTCCTGACTGCCTGATTTCCACTTCTCCAGCCTCCATCAGGCAAACTCCTCCAGGAAAGACCTTCGTCTCTCCACGCCAACGCCTCGGAATCCTCAAATGGGGTCACTCCTCCCATCTCGCAGGTCATGCAGGCATCAAGAAATCTGTGCAACTCATCTCTCGCTTCTATTGGTGGCCGACTCTGGAGACGGATGTCGTGGACTTTGTGCGAGCCTGCACTGTCTGTGCCCGGGATAAGACTCCTCGCCAGAAGCCCGCTGGTTTTCTTCATCCTCTGCCTGTCCCCGAACAGCCTTGGTCTCTGATTGGTATGGATTTTATTACAGACCTACCCCCATCCCGTGGCAACACTGTTGTTTGGGTGGTCGTTGATCGATTCTCCAAGATGGCACATTTCATCCCTCTTCCTGGTCTTCCTTCAGCGCCTCAGTTGGCTAAACAATTTTTTGTACACATTTTTCGTCTTCACGGGTTGCCCACACACATAGTCTCGGATAGAGGCGTCCAATTCGTGTCAAAATTCTGGAGGGCTCTCTGTAAACAACTCAAGATTAAATTAAACTTTTCTTCTGCATATCATCCTCAATCCAATGGACAAGTAGAAAGAATTAACCAGGTCTTGGGTGATTATTTACGACATTTTGTTTCCTCCCGCCAGGATGATTGGGCAGATCTTCTACCATGGGCCGAATTCTCGTATAACTTTAGAGTCTCTGAATCTTCCTCCAAATCCCCATTTTTCGTGGTGTACGGCCGTCACCCTCTTCCCCCCCTCCCTACTCCCTTGCCCTCTGGTTTGCCCGCTGTAGATGAAGTGACTCGTGATCTTTCCACCATATGGAAAGAGACCCAAGATTCTCTTTTACAGGCTTCATCTCGCATGAAAAAGTTTGCCGATAAGAAAAGAAGAGCTCCCCCCATTTTTGCTCCCGGAGACAAGGTATGGCTCTCCGCTAAATATGTCCGCTTTCGTGTCCCCAGTTACAAACTGGGTCCACGCTATCTTGGTCCTTTCAAAGTCTTGTGCCAAATTAATCCTGTCTCTTACAAACTTCTTCTTCCTCCTTCTCTCCGTATTCCTAATGCCTTTCATGTCTCTCTTCTTAAACCACTCATCATCAACCGTTTCTCTCCCAAGTTAGTTTCTCCCACTCCTGTCTCCGGTTCTTCTGACGTCTTCTCTGTGAAAGAGATACTGGCCTCCAAGACGGTCAGAGGAAAAAGGTTCTTTTTGGTGGATTGGGAGGGCTGTGGACCTGAAGAGAGATCCTGGGAACCTGAGGACAACATCCTAGACAAAAGTCTGCTCCTCAGGTTCTCAGGCTCTAAGAAGAGGGGGAGACCCAAGGGGGGGGGGTACTGTTACGCCGAGCGCTCCGGGTCCCCGCTCCTCCCCGGAGCGCTCGCTTCTCTCTCGCTACCACAGCGCTCCGGGCAGCTCCACTGACCCGGTGCGCTGCGATACCGTCTCCAGCCGGGATGCGATTCGCGATGCGGGTAGCGCCCGCTCGCGATGCGCATCCCGGCTCCCGTACCTGACTCGCTCCCCGTCTGTCCTGTCCCGGCGCGCGCGGCCCCGCTCCCTAGGGCGCGCGCGCGCCGGGTCTCTGCGATTTAAAGGGCCACTGCGCCGCTGATTGGCGCAGTGGTTCCAATTAGTGTGTTCACCTGTGCACTCCCTATTTATACCTCACTTCCCCTTCACTCCCTCGCCGGATCTTGTTGCCATTGTGCCAGTGAAAGCGTTTCCTTGTGTGTTCCTAGCCTGTGTTCCAGACCTCCTGCCGTTGCCCCCGACTACGATCCTTGCTGCCTGCCCCGACCTTCTGCTACGTCCGACCTTGCTTCTGTCTACTCCCTTGTACCGCGCCTATCTTCAGCAGTCAGAGAGGTTGAGCCGTTGCTAGTGGATACGACCTGGTCACTACCGCCGCAGCAAGACCATCCCGCTTTGCGGCGGGCTCTGGTGAAAACCAGTAGTGACTTAGAACCGATCCACTAGCACGGTCCACGCCAATCCCTCTCTGGCACAGAGGATCCACTACCTGCCAGCCGGCATCGTGACATATATTCAGTGAATACAGTGTGTGGTAGTATTATATTCAGTGGGTGCAGTGTGTGGCAGTATTATATTCAATGGGTACAGTGTGTGGTAGTAGTATATTCAGTGAATACAGTGTGTGGTAGTATATTCAGTGGGTACAGTGTGTGGTAGTATTATATTCAGTGGGTACAGTGTGTGGTAGTATTATATTCAGTGGGTGCAGTGTGTGGTAGTATTATATTCAGTGGGTACAGTGTGTGGTAGTATTATATTCAGTGGGTACAGTGTGTGGTAGTACTATATTCAGTGAATACAGTGTGTGGTAGTATTATATTCAGTGGGTGCAGTGTGGGGTAGTATTATATTCAGTGAATACAGTGTGTGGTAGTATATTCAGTGGGTACAGTGTGTGGTAGTATTATATTCAGTGGGTACAGTGTGTGGTAGTATTATATTCAGTGGGTGTAGTGTTTGGTAGTATTATTTTCAGTGGGTACGGTGTGTGGAATTTTTATATTCAAAGAGTACAGTGTATAGTAGTATAATATTTAGAGGATACAGTGTCTGAAGGTTTATAATAATAATTGTTTTCATATAGAGGATCAGAATCTGCTGACATAGTGAGGAGCTATCAGGGCGTCACTTTCTGCAGAGAGAAGATTTAGCTGGAACAAGTCCCGGCGGTATGTTCCATCTGAATTAGATAGAAAGACTATAGAGAAGACGTCCCCTGTAGTCACTGATATCATTGTGTATTCTCCTCTCTATAGAGAAGACGTCACCTGTAGTCACTGATATCATTCTACATTCTCCTAACTATAGAGAAGACGTCAACTGTAGTCACTGATATCATTGTGTATTCTCCTCACTATAGAGAAGACGTCACCTGTAGTCATTGATATCATTGTGTATTCTCCTCACTATAGAGAAGACGTCACCTGTAATCACTGATATCATTGTGTATTCTCCTCACTATAGAGAAGACGTCACCTGTAGTCATTGATATAATTGTGTATTCTCCTCACTATAGAGAAGACGTCACCTGTAATCACTGATATCATTGTGTATTCTCCTCACTATAGAGAAGACGTCACCTGTAGTCATTGATATCATTGTGTATTCTCCTCACTATAGAGAAGACGTCACCTGTAGTCATTGATATCATTGTGTATTCTCCTCACTATAGAGAAGACGTCACCTGTAATCACTGATATCATTGTGTATTCTCCTCACTATAGAGAAGACGTCACCTGTAGTCATTGATATCATTGTGTATTCTCCTCACTATAGAGAAGATGTCAACTGTAGTCACTGATATCATTGTGTATTCTCCTCACTATAGAGAAGACGTCACCTGTAATCACTGATATCATTGTGTATTCTCCTCACTATAGAGAAGACGTCACCTGTAGTCATTGATATCATTGTGCATTCTCCTCACTATAGAGAAGACGTCACCTGTAGTCATTGATATCATTGTGTATTCTCCTCACTATAGAGAAGACGTCACCTGTAATCACTGATATCATTGTGTATTCTCCTCACTATAGAGAAGATGTCACCTGTAATCACTGATATTATTGTGTATTCTCCTCACTATAGAGAAGACGTCACCTATAATCACTGATATCATTGTGTATTCTCCTCAATATAGAGAAGACGTCACCTGTAATCACTGATATCATTGTGTATTCTCCTCACTATAGAGAAGACGTCACCTGTTGTCACTGATATTATTGTATATTCTCCTCACTATAGAGAAGACATCACCTGTTGTCACTGATATTATTGTGTATTCTCCTCACTGTAGAGAGGACGTCACCTGTAATCACTGATATCATTGTGTTTTTTCCTCACTATGTCCCATCAGTGCTGTAATCACTTGTTCTGCAGTTATGATGAGTGAAACTACAACTCCCAGCATAACCTTACCACAGCTTAAAGGTGTACTCGGCTGGAAAACATTTCTTTTTAAATCAACTGGTGCCAGAAAGTTAAAACAGACTTGCAAATTACTTCTATTTAAAAAAATCTTAATCCTTTCAGTACTTATCAGCTGCTGTATGCTCCACATACATTTTTTTTATTTCTTTACTGTCTGACCACAGTGCTCTCTGCTGACACTTCTGTCCGTATCAGGAACTGTCCATACTAGAAGCAAATCCACATAACAAACCTCTCCTGCTCTGAAGAGTTCCTGAGACAGACAGAGGTGTCAGCAGAAAGCACTGTGGTCAGACAGAAAGGAAATTCAAAAAGAAATGAACTTCCTCTGTAGTATACAGCAGCTGATAAGTACTAGAAGGATTAAGATTTTTTTAACAAGTAATTTACAAATCTGTTTAACTTTCTGTCAGCAGCTGATTTAAAAGAAAATGTTTTCCAGTGGAGTACCCCTTTAAGTCATTCTGGGAGCTGTAGTTTTAAATGGTGAAAACTTCATTAGTGCTTTCCCATTCTGTGGCAATTGGTATATTTTATTATTATACTGGAATTTTTCACAATGCGCTACACCAGTGGCGTCTGTCACAACAGGCTAAAAACTTACTTTGGGGGGGTAGGTATGGGGTTACACCATTTTCTACCGCACCAGGTGACACCAACCCTAGCAATGCCACTGAGGCCATCCCTGCCGCTGCAGCTCACTGTTCTAAAGTGTCACCGTGGCCTTTAAAACAGTGAGCCCGGGACTGATAGGGAAAATTGCGCAAGGAGACCGTGCTGGAGGACGTCAGGGACGTTAAACGTTAGTCCGGGCCGCCGCAGGAAAGAAGAAACCACGGACGGTCAGGTGAGTGTGTCTGTAACTGCATCTGTCTGTAGTGTGTATCTTTAGTGTGTGTCTGTATGTGTATGTCTGTAGTGTGTGTAGGTCAGTCGGTCGGTCAGCCGGGGGGGGGGGGGGGGGGGGGTAGTGTATTTTCTAACCTTATATGGGGAAGCTATGCTGTCTACCTAATGTGGGGGAACACTGCTGCCTACCTAACGTGGGGGAACTATGCTGCCTACCTAATGTGGGGGAACTATGCTGCCTACCAAATGTGGGGGAACTATGCTGCCTACCAAATGTAGGGGAACACTCCTGCATACCTAAGGTGGGGGAACTATGCTGTCTACCTAATGTGGGGGAACACTCCTGCATACCTAATGTGGGGGAACTATGCTGCCTACCTAATGTGGGGAACTATGCTGCCTACCTAATGTAGGGGAACTATGCTGCCTACCTAATGTTGGGGAACTATGCTGCCTACCTAATGTAGGGGAACACTCCTGCATACCTAATGTGGGGGAATTATGCTGTCTACCTAATGTGGGGAAACTATGCTGCCTACCTAATGTGGGGGAACTATGCTGCCTAATTAATGTAGGGGAACACTGCTGTGGGGGGCCCAAAAAAATTGCTTGCCCAGGGTCCAATCAAAATTAAAGACGGCCCTGCCTCCAGATGTTGCAAAACTTCAACTCTCAGTATGCCCGGACAGCTGTTGGCATGCTGGGAGTTGAAGTTTTGCAACATTTGGATGTCCACAATTTGAGACCACTGGTCTAGAGCAGTATGCCTATGGACACCAGGGACCATAACACCACTAAGCACCAGGGTGAAGATCACTAACCTACTGGGCACTAAGTAGCGAAGCACCTAACCACGTATTATTATCCTACAAATAATATGGGTGCACATTTTCTTTTACACATTTACAGACATCCTGGAATTTAATAAGGGTTGTTCCAGAAATAAGGGGGCGACACATTAAGGAACATTATGGGACATAAGGGGGCACTTGATGAGAATTATATACATAAGAGGATCCCGAGACGTTTACATACCGGCATAAGAGGCTCTTGGTATGAAACTGTTGTGAAACCCTCACGATATATGTACAGACCCTCCTCTGACCTGGAATTACCATGAAAACAAGGTCAGGGTTTATTCACACTGTGTTTGCAGCAAAGGGCAGGAAGATTTTCCTATGTATACAGTTGGGCAAAAAAGTATTTAGTCAGCCACCAATTGTGCAAGGCAATTTTCATCATAGGTATACCTCAACTATGAGAGACAGAATGAGAAAAAAAATCCATAAAATCACATTGTCTGATATTTAAAGAATTTATTTGCAAATTATGGTGGAAAATAAGTATTTGGTCAATAACAAAAGTTAATCTCAATACTTTGTTATATCCCCTTTGTTGGCAACGACAGAGGTCAAACATTTTCTGTAAGTCTTCACAAGGTTTTTCACACACTGTTGCTGGTATTTTGGCCCATTCCTCCATGCAGATCTCCCCTAGAGCAGTGATGTTTTGGGGCTGTCGCTGGGCAACACAGACTTTCAACTCCCTCCATAGGTTTTCTATGGGGTTGAGATCTGGAGACTGGCTAGGCCACTACAGGACCTTGAAATGCTTCTTACGAAGCCACTCCTTCATTTGCCCGGGCGGTGTGTTTGGGATCATTATCATGCTGAAAGACCCAGCTGAAAAACAGTTCCAAAGCATGATGTTTCCACCCCCATCCTTCACAGTAGGTATGTTGTTCTTTTGGATGCAACTCAGCATTCTTTCTCTTCCAAACACGACAAGTTGAGTTTTTACCAAAAAGTTCTACTTTGGTTTCATCTGACCATATGACATTCTCCTAATCCTCTTCTGGATCATCCAAATGCTCTCTAGCAAACTTCAGACGGGCCCGGACATGTACTGGCTTAAATGGGCACTCTCATTAAAACTAATTTTTGCTATTGCACTCCTTATGGTAAATGAAAAATATTTCTAATATACTTTGTTTAAAAAAAATGAAGTTTTCTATGTTTTATTTGTGCTTAAAAAAGCTCAAGAGCACATTTTCCCCCAACTCATAGACTCATATATTTTTTTTAAACAAAGTATATTAGAAATATTTTTCATTTACCATAAGGAGTGCAATAGCAAAAATTTGTTTTAATGAGAGTGACCCTTTAAACAGGGGGACACTTCTGGCACTGCATGATTTGAGTCCTGGCGGTGTAGTGTGTTACTGATGGTAGCCTTTGTTACTTTGGTCCCAGCTCTCTGCAGGTCATTCACTAGGTCCCCCATGTGGTTCTGGTATTTTTGCTCACCGTTCTTGTGATCATTTTGACACCATGGGGTGAGATCTTGTGTGGAGCCCCAGATCGAGGCAGATTATTAGTGGTCTTGTATGTCTTCCATTTTCTAATAATTACTCCCACAGTTGATTTCTTCACACCAAGCTGCTTGCCTATTGCAGATTTAGTCTTCCCAGCCTGGGGCAGGTCTACAATTTTGTTTCTGGTGTCCTTTGACAGCTCTTTGGTCTTGGCCATAGTGGAGTTTGGAGTGTGACTGTTTGAGGTTGTGGACAGGTGTCTTTTATACTGATAACAAGTTCAAACAGGAGCCATTAATACAGGTAACGAGTGGAGGACAGAGGAGACTCTTAAAGAAGAAGTTACAGGTCTGTGAGAGGCAGAAATCTTGCTTGTTTGTAGGTGACCAAATACTTATTTTCCACCATAATTAGCAAATAAATTCTTTAAATATCGGACAATAGGATTTTATGGATTTTTTTTTCTCATTCTGTCTCTCATAGTTGAGGTTATAACCTATGATGATAATTACAGCCTCTCATCTTTATAAGGGGGAGAACTTGCACAATTGGAGGCTGACTAAACACTTTTTTGCCCCACTGTACATCTGATGTTAGTCTCTATATAGATGTACAGAGGTATATGGTCGCCCATAGGCCAAAAAGTAAAAAAAAAAAATGTGTTGGGCGTTATACGTATTTCTGTTTAATGCCTCTGTGTCTTCTAGTTTACTGCTCTAGTCCCTGGTGTACACTAGTTTAGTGCTTTAGTCCCTAATGCCCACTATTCTAGTGCTCTAGTCCCCGGTGTCCACTATTCTAGTGCACTAGTCCCTGGTGTCCACTATTTTAGTGCTCTAGTCCCTGATGTCCGCTAGTTTAGTGCTCTAGTCCCTGGTGCCCCGTAGTTTACTGCTCTAGTCCCCGGTGTCCACAATTCTAGTGCACTAGTCCCTGGTGTCCACTAGTTTAGTGCTCTAGTCCATTGTGTCCAATAGTTTAGTGCTCTAGTCCCTGGTGTCCAATAGTTTAGTGCTCTAGTCAATGGTGTCCACTAGTTTAGTGCTCTAGTCCATGGTGTCCACTAGTTTAGTGCTCTAGTCCATGGTGTCCACTAGTTTAGTGCTCTAGTCCCTGGTGTCCTGGTTTATACTCTAGGAGGTTACAGACAGATACACAGTAGAAGCTGCAGTGTCAGATTTGGATCTTCTCCATGTTCTCTATTGTGATTTATCCTGTGACATATTATGGATCTGACAGGGTCTATGGCCTCCGGCTCGCGTTGTGATTTGGTGGTGACCTGTATGTGGTGTCCCAGCACCAAAGCCTGTCCTGTGCGCTGAGGATCTCCTCGGTATTCCTGCTGCACATATGTTCGGCCCACAGAGAGACTGTCTGTTGTATTTGAAGTGTTCAAGCACTTTATTACATACTTTATTATGGTTACAATATGCGTGAGGAGCAGTGTAAACCAGGTGACCCTGCCTGTCCAATGGGAACCTCTAAATTGGTCAATATAAAGTGTAGTGGGGGAGGAGTTACCCCAGTCTAGCCTTAGTGCTGAAGCTGAGCTACAGTGTGGAAAGGTTGTGAAGTGTGTGGAGAAACTCTGAGGGAAGCCTAAGAAAATATCTTCTAAAGTCTACCCAGCCAAGTGATCCCCGTACGGCGGAAAGTCAAGCCCAGGCGGAGAAAGTAACTAGACCTTGTCAGAACACTAGCTGGCTCGAAGAATCTACAGTCTCTAATCTTAAATCAGTATTAAACAAGTGGGTAAAAAGCACTATAAGTCCCAGCAAGGCAACAGGGCTCCAAAGGGTTACACTGCACCCCTTCAACTCTGCACCATACTGTGTGTGTGTATTACCATCTGCACCTGCTCAGTAAATACAGTTATCCATAACCTAACGTCGGTGTGTTCCTTTACTCCCCCGTGCCTGGCCCAGGAGAAGCTGTCTCCACCTCGGACCGTGTATAGGTTAACTGTGCCCTGGCGTCACAAAGTGATCAGGTATTCCTAGCAGCCCCGTGTCACCATAAATCTTAGCGTCACAAATAGGATAGGAATTCCGGAATTCCTTGCACCCTCGTGTCACCACAATTACAGTCCTTGTAAATTTTCTGTGATAATTCTTCATTTTGCTGCAGAGAAGTCAGTGACCCGTAAGGCTTCTCTATGTAACAGGGCAAAACTGGTTTCTAAACATATACAAGCATTCCTCTCTTATCTCTACCCCATCAATAGACTCACAGAAAAACCTTCCATGCTTAAAGCGAAAGCCTGTAAATGTTTATCATGATGAATACAAGATCTCCCTGCTGCAGAATAAATAATGTGTGTACACAGTGACTCCACCAGCAGAATAGTGAGTACAGCTCTAGAGTATAATACAGGATATAACTCAGGATCAGTACAGGATAAGTAATGTAATGTATGTACACAGTGACTCCACCAGCAGAATAGTGAGTACACCTCTGGATTATAATACAGGATATAACTCAGGATCAGTACAGGATAAGTAATGTAATGTATGTACACAGTGACCTCACCAGCAGAATAGTGAGTACAGCTCTGGAGTATAATACAGGATATAACTCAGGATCAGTACAGGATAAGTAATGTAATGTATGTACACAGTGACCTCACCAGCAGAATAGTGAGTACAGCTCTGGAGTATAATACAGGATATATCTCAGGATCAGTACAGGATAAGAAATGTAATGTATGTACACAGTGACCCCACCAGCAGAATAGTGAGTACAGCTCTGGAGTATAATACAGGATATAACTCAGGATCAGTACAGGATAAGTAATGTAATGTATGTACACAGGGACCTCACCAGCAGAATAGTGAGTACAGCTCTGGAGTATTTCAATCGGAGGTATCAGAATCTGAGGAACAATCAGGATCAAGAGGACCCTATCCGAACCAGGATAGATTTAAAAATAAGAACAAACGTAGAGCCTATAGTAAAAAATCATATAACAAAGGAAATTATAACAAAGGAGGAGGACAAGGAGGAGGGTACACCCAAGTACAGAAAAGTGGATTTAATCAATATAATCAGAGTTATCAATATAACCAGAGCGACCAAGGTTTAAAAAGACAGGAAGCAAATCCAATACAACAACTGAGAGAAGGGACTGGAATTCAGAAGAATTACAATCCACAACAGCCAACATGGACGTCAATTGTGGCACTCCAACCCCAAAATCTGACTGGTATAAATATATCAGCACCCCCACTCCAACCCTTCTCCTCTGGATCACAATTATTACATATGTCGCAGGCCATGCCACCAACACAACAACAGCAAAATACGATGACCATGCCTGCAACATCAATGGAAGCTGGAAATCAGGACTCTTTCCCCCCCTTTTTTTTAGGGGCTGGCATACAATTGAGGGACAGGGAGAAATGGGGTTATCAGAACCCATTGCATCCAAGACAATAAAACAGGATCAAGAAATGCAGATCTGCAATTTAACATCGATGGAATTGACAGAGGAACAAATTAAAGTGCTAAAGATGGGTCTATCATACAAACCAACACCAAGATATGACCCATTCATATGGATCAAAGATGTGAATTTGTTCGCAAGGAAACTTGCTTTACATAAAATGTATAAGAATAGAACACGGGATACAATTGACGACCGTAGACGTGATGAACAAGTAATTGCAGATCTTACTGACCTCTTGGATGAGAACGAAACTGGGATTCGTACACCTGAATCCGCACCGTTCTCTAACTTAAAACCAAAATCGAAACTAACTCCCCCAATTAGCCAGTATAATAACATAGATACATTTGTTAAAATGGTCACTACTGACTTAGAAAAACTGTCTCCCAAATCATATAACAGTAATATAACCAAAAGGGAAAAGGAAGCCCTGAAACAGCTAGAAGAGAATGAACATATAGAGATCAAGCCCTCCGACAAGGGGGGCAATATTGTGATCATGACCAAATTGGATTATAAGAATATGGTACTACGCCTGCTTAAGGATAAGGACACATACATCAAACTAACCCCCAATCCAACTACAACCTACGTTAAAGAATTGAAAGAAATTTTGGTGGAAGCCAAATTAAATCAGATAATCTCTGAGGACGAATTTAGAGTGATGTTTAATGCAAAACCAACCTTGGCTACTTTTTATGCATTACCCAAACTGCATAAACAGAAACTCCCGATGCCAGGTCGCCCGATAGTTTTGGGTAATGATAACCTGACAGAAGGTATTAGTTTGTATGTAGACCAGGTACTAGCCCCTTTTGTGACCATTTTGCCTTCCTATATAAAAGATACAAGGGACGCTGTCTCCAAGCTCCAGGAGATCTCTTTTCCGCCAGATACACTGATTGCAAGCTTGAATGTAGAAGCACTCTACACCAATATCAAACACGAGTTCGGAATTATGGCGGTTGAACATTTTTTAAGCACTAGGGGAATACAATTCACTAGTCACAATCAATTCATTACCACACTTTTACGTTTTCTTCTAACACACAATTATTTCACTTTTGATGGGCAATTTTATTTACAAACGAGAGGCACAGCTATGGGCACTTCCTGTGCACCAAATTTTGCAAATTTATTTTTAGGGTGGTGGGAGGACACGATAGTTTTTTCAGACACCCACAAGGAATTCACACAACACATTATGTTTTGGGGTCGTTATATTGACGACATATTATTGTTTTGGGGGAGCACCATCACTTCCTTTAATGAATTTGTTAAGGCACTGAACACTAATCAAATTGGGATGCACTTCACATCAGAGATAAGTACACAAAGACTCAATTTTTTAGACTTGGAGATCTCCTTTGGCCTTGGGGGCAGCGTCCAGACCAAGATTTATAGGAAACCCACCTCCACGAATAGCTTTCTCCAATGGGAAAGCTATCATCCTAGACCCCTTAGAAATGGAATCCCTGTTGGCCAATACCTCAGGGCCAAAAGGAATTGCTCAAGTGAACAGGCCTTCTTGGAAGAATCAAATGTATTATATCAAAGGTTCACAGCTAGAGGCTACCCCAAGAAGGTCTTGCACAGGGCTTTCGCTAGGGCCCGAGCAACACCTCGGTCAGAACTTTTAAGTGACAAATCACCAATACAGGAAGGTAGACAGGTGAGATGTATAGGTACATATGACCAAAATAACAAACAAGTTGTTGCGATATTGAAGAGGTACTGGCCAATTTTAGTAGCAGACAATGACATCAGGGAAGTACTTACCCCTTATCCTAGCATCACGTATCGGCGAGGACGGAACATCAGGGAGCATGTGGTGAGAAGTCACTATCAAGAGAAACGGAGAGAGGCATCATGGTTAGAAGCTGGTACCAAGGGATCATACCCGTGTGGTACGTGTACTTTTTGTAAATTCATACCAAAGAAAAATAATTTTACAAACCCAGCTGACGGGCGAGTATTGGAAATCAGAGACTTCATAAATTGCCAAACGACAGGGGTTGTATACATTGCGGAATGTGGATGCCCCAAGCTGTATGTCGGTAAAACGATTCAGCAATTACGGAGGCGAGTGTCACAACATTTAAGCACAATTAGGACGGGTGCAGATACCCCATTAGCAAGACATATGAGGGACATCCACAAAGGAGACGTAACGTGCTTAAAATTCTGGGGCTTTATTAAACCCAGAATGGGTCCCAGAGGTGGTAACCTAGATAAAAAATTGCTTAAGGAAGAAGCAATTTGGATATACAGGCTCAAATCATTGAGCCCTCAAGGCTTGAACGAGGGATTCACCTTTTCAGCCTTTTTGTAAACCTGTCTTAAATTAAAAATTATTCAAACAAAATTACAACATGACATCGAATAATAGAGTGGAAACTGGACTAGAGGAAGAACTAACACTGAAAAACAAATAATTAGATAGACTAATCGGAATGCAGATAACAAGCGGTTAGAACTACAGTGGAATAATCAATTAATCGAGATAGAACATACAATAAGATATACCAATAAGACACTTACCTTCAGAGAGATTCATCTGGGCCATGAGTGGGAGTGGATGTGTACGAATTCTAAAAAAACAAAAAATCAAAATAAACAAATAATGGGATCCATTGTACATGGTTACTATGAATAAATAACCAAATATAATAATATACGATTGTACATATAGTGGAATCTAAGCTAATATAGGCACATCCATCACTGAACAACACACACAAAAAAAGTTTAAGTCCTGGAGTCTGCGCAGACGATGATATGTTGCCCAGGTTAAGTCCGTGCGCAGACGGGAATGCGCAGTTGACGTGCCTCTGACACTACCAATGAAGGGCTTGGGATCAAGCCTAAGACCCTATTGGCCCAGATGGCATTTAGATCCGATTGGTTAGGGCGAACATCAATCATGGTAGAACCAATCGTAAAAGCATTCGTGCAGAGGAAAACCACTGATAGGTGATAAACCCAAAGAAGCAATCACGCCGATACCGGAGGAAGTCTATAAATAAAGCAAAGATGGCGCCCGCGCTCATATGCCCGCTACCTCTTGATAAAGCTACTTAGTAGCGAAACATGTCGAGGGGGGCAGAGTAGGGATTCTTTTAATCGCACCAGCGGAGGCCAGCAAATGGAATAACATGTAACTGCAGGCATGTTTTCCTAAAAATTATCAGTAAGAGAGGAGTATAACTCCCCACAATCATAAAAGCTATGTAACTGGCCCGAGCTGAGTGGAATTTTAAAGAGTGTGCAAATTTTTCCTTTTTGTTATAATTTAGTAAATTTCTAATAAAGTTTGTGGGAACACTGATTATAATAATATATGGGAACATAGGGATTTTTGGGTTCCGAACAGGAATCTATGGGAAATATTGATTGACCCCTCCATATATATTGGCCTGTTTGAGGAACAGCTCTGGAGTATAATACAGGATATAACTCAGGATCAGTACAGGATAAGTAATGTAATGTATGTACACAGTGACCTCACCAGCAGAATAGTGAGTACAGCTCTGGAGTATAATACAGGATATAACTCAGGATCAGTACAGGATAAGTAATGTAATGTATGTACACAGTGACCTCACCAGCAGAATAGTGAGTACAGCTGTGGAGTATAATACAGGATATAACTCAGGATCAGTACAGGATAAGTAATGTAACGTATGTACACAGTGACCTCACCAGCAGAATAGTAAGTACAGCTCTGGAGTAAAATACAGGATATAACTCAGGATCAGTACAGGATAAGTAATGTAACGTATGTACACAGTGACCTCACCAGCAGAATAGTGAGTACAGCTCTGGAGTATAATACAGGATATAACTCAGGATCAGTACAGGATAAGCAATGTAATGTATGTACAAAGTGACTCCACCAGCAGAATAGTGAGTACAGCTCTGGAGTATAATACAGGATATAACGCAGGATCAGTACAGGATAAGTAATGTAATGTATGTACACAGTGACCTCACCAGCAGAACAGTGAATACAGCTCTGGAGTATAATACAGGATATAAATCAGGATCAGTACAGGATAAGTAATGTAATGTATGTACACAGTGACCTCACCAGCAGAACAGTGAGTACAGCTCTGGAGTATAATACAGAATATAACTCAGGATCAGTACAGGATAAGTAATGTAATGTATGTACACAGTGACCTCACCAGCAGAACAGTGAGTACAGCTCTGGAGTATAATACAGGATATAAATCAGGATCAGTACAGGATAAGTAATGTAATGTATGTACACAGTGACCTCACCAGCAGAACAGTGAGTACAGCTCTGGAGTATAATACAGGATATAACTCAGGATCAGTACAGGATAAGTAATGTAATGTATGTACACAGTGACCTCCCCAGCAGAATAGTGAGTACAGCTCTGGAGTATAATACAGGATATAACTCAGAATCAGTAAAGGATAAGTAATGTAATGTATGTACACAGTGACCTCACCAGCAGAATAGTGAGTACAGCTCTGGAGTATAATACAGGATATAACTCAGGATCAGTAAAGGATGGGGTAATGGGTGACAGCTGCTGAGATATCACAACATGGTGACCATTGGGGCTGTCACTATTTAGTCTGTATTTCTGTACTTTTTGGGATTTATACTGTAGGTTCTAGGATATTAGACATGTGTTGGTGGCAGCTATTATCCTGAATACCCGTATAAATGTCCCTTTTCTACTTGGCCACTCATCTCCATACAGCGATAAGATATAATAGGGGAACCCGACCTGTGGGATCCGTCCTGGACCCACATAGACATTAGATAGTTGGTGTTGACATTTTTACTGCACAGATTTAATATAATTCCATAAATAATCCCGTTTAGTCTTTTATCTATGAATGTGCGTTGGGGACAAGTTGTGTCTGTACCAGTGATCGCCAATAGTCTGGATACTTCTTACAATCTTCACCGTTTGCACTTTTGCTCAGTGTAAGAGAATGTGATTTTATTACTCAAAGCAAATGTTGATCAATTTAAAGAGGTGATACTGAATTCAGACCCCCCCCCCCAAAAAAAAAAAAATTAAAAAAAAAATAATGTTTGCCATAGAAAAAAAGTTATTCAGTGAATCCTAAGATCATGACCAATAAATAAATGAAAGGGTGCGATGGTTCCCTGTGGTATATTAACGGCACCACCAATTCAGAGAGAAACCAAATTGTCGTATTATGTAAATGAGGTCACAGGGACTTTGACTAAATCTGGAGTACAGAATTATTATTTTTGTTACAAGGAAACAAAGTCAGTAAAAACAAAGCTGGAATAGAAGTGCTAAAAATTAGTGATGACAGAAGGAGAAAAGGTGGACGGGGGTAATCCGAAGGAGAAGGAGAAAAGGTGAACGGGGGGTAATCCGAAGGAGAAGGAGAAAAGGTGAACGGGGGGTAATCCGAAGGAGAGGGAGAAAAGGTGAACGGGGGGTAATCCGAAGGAGAAGGAGAAAAGGTGAATGGGGGGTAATCCGAAGGAGAAGGAGAAAAGGTGAACGGGGGGTAATCCGAAGGAGAAAAGGTGAACGGGGGGTAATCCAAAGGAGAAGGAGAAGAAGTGAACCGAAGGAGAAGGAGAAAAGGTGAACGGGGGGTAATCCGAAGGAAAGGGAGAAAAGGTAAACGGGGGGGGGTAATCCGAAGGAGAAGAGGTGAACGGGGGGTAATCCGAAGGAGAAGGAGAAAAGGTGAACGGGGGGTAATCCGAAGGAGAAGGAGAAAAGGTGAACGGGGGGTAATCCGAAGGAGAGGGAGAAAAGGTGAATGGGGGGTAATCCGAAGGAGAAAAGGTGGACGGGGGGTAATCCGAAGGAGAGGGAGAAAAGGTGAACGGGGGGTAATCCGAAGGAGAAAAGGTGAACGGGGGGTAATCCGAAGGAGAGGGAGAAAAGGTGAATGGGGGGGTAATCCGAAGGAGAAGGAGAAAAGGTGAACGGGGGGTAATCCGAAGGAGAAGGAGAAAAGGTGAACGGGGGGTAATCCAAAGGAGAAGGAGAAAAGGTGAACAGGGGTAATCCGAAGGAGAGGGAGAAAAGGTGAACGGGGGGGGGGGGGTAATCCGAAGGAGAAGGAGAAAAGGTGAACGGGGGGTAATCCGAAGGAGAGGGAGAAAAGGTGAACGGGGGGTAATCCGAAGGAGAAGGAGAAAAGGTGAACGGGGGGTAATCCGAAGGAGAAGGAGAATAGGTGAACGGTGGGTAATCCGAAGGAGAAGGAGTAAAGGTGAACGGGGGAAGGGGGGTAATCCGAAGGAGAAAAGGTGAACGGGGGGTAATCCGAAGGAGAAGGAGAAAAGGTGAACGGGGGTAATCCAAAGGAGAAGGAGAAAAGGTGAACGGGGGGTAATCCAAAGGAGAAGGAGAAAAGGTGAACGGGGGGTAATCCGAAGGAGAGGGAGAAAAGGTGAACGGGGGGTAATCCGAAGGAGAAGGAGAAAAGGTGAACGGGGGTAATCCGAAGGAGAGGGAGAAAAGGTGAACGGGGGGGGTAATCCGAAGGAGAAGGAGAAAAGGTGAACGGGGGGTAATCCGAAGGAGTAAAGGTGAACGGGGGGGTAATCCGAAGGAGAAAAGGTGAACGGGGGGTAATCCGAAGGAGAAAAGGTGAACGGGGGGTAATCCGAAGGAGAAGGAGAAAAGGTGAACGGGGTAATCCGAAGGAGAAGGAGAAAAGGTGAACAGGGGGTAATCCGAAGGAGAAGGAGAAAAGGTGAACGGGGGTAATCCGAAGGAGAAGGAGAAAAGGTGAACGGGGGGGGGGGGTAATCCGAAGGAGAGGGAGAAAAGGTGAATGGGGGGTGATCCAAAGGAGAAGGAGAAAAGGTGAACGGGGGGTAATCCGAAGGAGAAGGAGAAAAGGTGAACGGGGGGGGGGGGGGTAATCCGAAGGAGAGGGAGAAAAGGTGAACGGGGGGTAATCCGAAGGAGAAGGAGAAAAGGTGAACGGGGGTAATCCGAAGGAGAAGGAGAAAAGGTAAACGGGGGTAATCCGAAGGAGAAGGAGAAAAGGTGAACGGGGGGGTAATCCGAAGGAGAAGGAGAAAAGGTGAACGGGGGTAATCCGAAGGAGAAGGAGAAAAGGTGAACAGGGGGTAATCCGAAGGAGAAGGAGAAAAGGTGAACGGGGGTAATCCGAAGGAGAAGGAGAAAAGGTGAACGGGGGGTAATATCCGAAGGAGAAGGAGAAAAGGTGAACGGGGGTAATCCGAAGGAGAAGGAGAAAAGGTGAACGGGGGTAATCCGTAGGAGAGGGAGAAAAGGTGAACGGGGGGTAATCCGAAAGAGAAGGAGAAAAGGTGAACGGGGGGGTAATCCGAAGGAGAGGGAGAAAAGGTGAACGGGGGGTAATCCGAAGGAGAAGGAGAAAAGGTGAACGGGGGTAATCCGAAGGAGAAAAGGTGAACGGGGGTAATCCGAAGGAGAAGGAGAAAAGGTGAACGGGGGGTAATCCGAAGGAGAAAAGGTGAACGGGGGTAATCCGAAGGAGAAGGAGAAAAGGTGAACGGGGGGTAATCTGAAGGAGAAGGAGAAAAGGTGAACGGGGGTAATCCGAAGGAGGAGAAAAGGTGAACGGGGGTAATCCGAAGGAGGAGAAAAGGTGAACGGGGGTAATCCGAAGGAGAGGGAGAGGGACATCCAAACCGCACTGAAACAGATCGATTTTATGTAGACATATATACAGCATCTCCTATACGTGAGTCCACCCCTCATATATACATATATACAGCATCTCCCATATGTGAGTCCACCCCTCATATGTACAGCATCTCCTATACGTGAGTCCACCCCTCATATATACATATATACAGCATCTGCCATACATGAGTCCACCCCTCATATGTACAGCATCTCCTATACGTGAGTCCACCCCTCATATATACATATATACAGCATCTCTCATACATGAGTCCACCCCTCATATGTACAGCATCTCCTATACGTGAGTCCACCCCTCATATATACATATATACAGCATCTCCCATACATGAGTCCACCCCTCATATGTACAGCATCTCCTATACGTGAGTCCACCCCTCATATATACATATATACAGCATCTCCCATACGTGAGTCCACCCCTCATATGTACAGCATCTCCTATACGTGAGTCCACCCCTCATATATACATATATACAGCATCTCCCATACATGAGTCCACCCCTCATATATACATATATACAGCATCTCCCATACATGAGTCCACCCCTCATATGTACAGCATCTCCTATACGTGAGTCCACCCCTCATATATACATATATACAGCATCTGCCATACATGAGTCCACCCCTCATATGTACAGCATCTCCTATACGTGAGTCCACCCCTCATATATACATATATACAGCATCTCCCATACGTGAGTCCACCCCTCATATGTACAGCATCTCCTATACGTGAGTCCACCCCTCATATATACATATATACAGCATCTCCTATACGTGAGTCCACCCCTCATATATACATATATACAGCATCTCCCATACGTGAGTCCACCCCTCATATATACATATATACAGCATCTCCCATACGTGAGTCCACCCCTCATATATACATATATACAGCATCTCCCATACGTGAGTCCACCCCTCATATATACATATATACAGCATCTCCCATACGTGAGTCCACCCCTCATATATACAGCATCTCCCATACGTGAGTCCACCCCTCATATATACACATATAGTATCTCCTATACGTAAGTCCACCCCTCATATATAGACATATAGTATCTCCCATAAGTAAGTCAGCCCCTCATATATACACATATAGTATCTCCTATACATGAGTCCACCCCTCATATATACACATATAGTATCTCCCATAAGTAAGTCCACCCCTCATATATACACATATAGTATCTCCCATAAGTAAGTCAGCCCCTCATATATACACATATAGTATCTCCCATAAGTAAGTCCACCCCTCATATATACACATATAGTATCTCCCATAAGTAAGTCAGCCCCTCATATATACACATATAGTATCTCCCATAAGTAAGTCCACCCCTCATATATACACATATAGTATCTCCCATAAGTAAGTCAGCCCCTCATATATACACATATAGTATCTCCCATAAGTAAGTCCACCCCTCATATATACACATATAGTATCTCCCATAAGTAAGTCCACCCCTCATATATACACATATAGTATCTCCCATAAGTAAGTCCACCCCTCATATATACACATATAGTATCTCCCATAAGTAAGTCAGCCCCTCATATATACACATATAGTATCTCCCATAAGTAAGTCCACCCCTCATATATACACATATAGTATCTCCCATAAGTAAGTCCACCCCTCATATATACACATATAGTATCTCCCATAAGTAAGTCAGCCCCTTATATCAGTATTTCCCAACCTTTTTCAGCTCGGGGCACCCTGTGGAAAATAATTTGTTTGCGGGTCACCCCTACCAAAAAAAAAAATATTACCAAAAATGCCTTAAAAAAAGGCCAATTTAAGCAGTATACAGAATACCTATATCATTATTAGAATTGCAGCACTTAAAATGAGAAAGAAAAGCTTTACCTTTATAGGCACCGAATATGTCAAGCACGAGAATGGCCGCTCCCAAAGACTTCTTGACAGATGGCAGGATATTCTGTCAGGATTGAAAAATAAAACTTTACTTGCTACGTCACAAAATTTTATCCACACACTTCTGCTCAATATTCTACATTTTTCACCCCTACTAAATCGTCTACAATGCACGAAGACCTGATATACAAGCAGCGCACAGTACCCCCCTCTGTCAGCTATGAAGCATCTGAATTGTATTTTCAAGTGGGGAAAAAAAGGGGCAACTGGTGAGTGTGAACCCTGGGCTTACTTCTGCTTGCACAGAATGTGAGCCTAATCTGGGGCCTAGTTTGGGGCCTAATTCTGGACAAACACACCCGCATTTCTTCCTCAACAGAGAGCAGACGGATCCCTTGTTTACTCTTAACCCCTTAAGGACCAATGACATACTCGTACGTCATGAGTCCCAGTCCTGCGATATAACGCAGGGTCACACGGCGACCCCGCATCAAATCGCGGCGGGCCCGGCGTCATAGTGAAGCCGGGACCCGCTGCTAATAGCGCGCGGCACCGATCGCGGTGCCGCGCGCTATTAACCCTTTAGCCGCGCGCTCAAAGCTGAGCCGCACGGCTAAAAACTAAAGTAAAAGTGCCCGGCTAGCTCAGGGAGCTGTTCGGGATCGCCACAGCATAATCGCGGCATCCCGAACAGCTGTAGCACAGGAGGAGGTCTTCTTACCTTCTCCTGCGCTGTCCGATCGCCGAATGAGATCCAGGCTTGAGCAATCAATCGCCGAAAACACTGATTGATCTATTCCTATGGAGATGGATCAATCAGTGTTAAAGATCAGTAAATGCAATGTTATAGCCCCCCCTATAGGAGCTATAATATTGCATAAGAAAAGTGTAAAAAAATCATTAACCCTTTGAATTATCCCTTCCCCTAATAAAAGTTTGAATCACCCGGCATCTCCAAGAATAAAAAAAAAACAGTGTAAATAAAAATAGACATATGTGGTATCGCCGCGTGTCGAAATGTCCGTATTATAAAAATATACCGCTTTTTAAACCGCACGTTCAATGGCGTACGCGCAAAAAAATTCCAAAGTCCAAAATAGCGCATTTTTTTAATCACTTTTTATACCACAAAAAAGTTAATAAAAAGTGATCAAAAAGCCTTATCAGAACAAAATGGGTACCACTAAAAACTTCAGATCACGGCGCAAAAAATGAGCCCTAATAGCGCCCTGAACACAGACAAATAAAAAGGTTATAGGGGTCAGAATATGACCATTTTAAACTTGTAAATTTTCCTGGATGTATTCATGATTTTTTTCTGAAGTGATACAAAATCAAACCTATACAAGTAGGGGATCATTTTAACCGTATGGACCTACAGAATAAAGATAAGCTGTAATTTTTGCCGAAAAATGTACTGCGTAAAAACGGAAGCCCCCAAATCTTACAAAATAGTGTTTTTTCATCAATTTTGTCGCACATTGATTTTTTTTCCCGTTTCACCGTAGATTTTTGGGTAAAATGACTAATGTCATTACAAAGTAGAATTAGTATCGCAAAAAATAAGCCATCATATGGAATTTTAGGTGAAAATTTTAAAGAGTTATGATTTTTTAAAGTTAAGGAGGAAAAATTGAAAATGAAAAAACAGAAAAAGCCCGGGTCCTTAAAGGGGTATTCCAGGCCAAAACTTTTTTTATATATATCAACTGGCTCCGGAAAGTTAAACAGATTTGTAAATTACTTCTATTAAAAAATCTTAATCCTTCCAATAGTTATTAGCTTCTGAAGTTGAGTTGTTGTTTTCTGTCTAACTGCTCTCTGATGACTCACGTCTCGGGAGCTGTGCAGTTCCTATGGGGATATTCTCCCATCATGCACATCTCCCGGGACGTGACATCATCATTGAGCAGTTAGACAGAAAACTTCAGAAGCTAATAACTATTGGAAGGATTAAGATTTTTTAATAGAATTTACAAATCTGTTTAACTTTCCGGAGCCAGTTGATATATATAAAAAAAGGTTTTGCCTGGAATACCCCTTTAAGGGGTTAAAGGGGAACTCCGCTGCTCAGCATTTGGAACAAACTGTTTCGAACGCTGGAGCTGGCGCTGGGAGCTTGTGATGTCATAGCCCCTCATGGCATCACGTCCCGCCCCATCAATGCAAGTCTATGGGAGGGGGTGTGACAGCCGTCATGCCCCCTCCCATAGACTTTCATTGAGGGGGTGGTGCATGACATCATGAGGGGGCGGGACTATGATGTCACGAGCTCCCGATGCCGGCTCCAACGTTCGGAACAGTTGGTTCCAGACGCTGAGCAGCGGAGTACCCCTTTAATGTTTCTCAGACATGAGAATGCTTGCTCACACAAATAGGAGGTTGGGAACGGAACGAGAATGTCTACAGCTCATTGAGATATTGATGGATATTCTTGTAGAATAGAAAGCCAGAAAATGTCAGTATTGGCCTTATTAAATTTGATCTTTAGTGTTCTATCACACCTCAGTTCATTTATCATCTCTTCTTCCTGAAGGTTAAACTGTGCAGTGGACAAATCGGCAGCAAAGGGATTTCTAATTCAATCATAAGACAGAAGATAACGAAGGAAAATAATGGTCAAGGTTCTCCGACAAGGATTTCAAATGACTGATTGCTAATTCAATAACTTCTTCATCAGGATAACTGTCCCTAACAAGTTGAATTAAAAGAGGAAACATCTAAGTATTTCCTGAAGAGAGGTGTCTTTCCCAAATTTTTAGTTTATTCTAAAAAGCCAGAAGTTTATCTGTGGAGGTGAGCATATTTTCCTTTGGCCCCTGCATGCTGGTGTGTGTATATACCAGCCAGGTATGCCAATTTCTGCACAAATTCATTATCATCCAAGAGGCTTTCAAATCTCCCTTTATTGCTGTTCCTAAAGAAGATAAGCAACGCGTTTCTAAGTTCAAATACTCTCGTCAGAACGTTTCCTCTTGAAAGCCATCGGACATCAGTATATTGAAGGAGTGAAACATGGTCTTTCTGCGTCCATTCTCTCTGTACTTGGCCCTCCTTCCATTCTCTCTGTACTTGGCCCTCCTTCCATTCTCTCTGTAATTGGCCCTGCATCCATTCTCTCTGTACTTGGCCCTGCGTCCATTCTCTCTGTACTTGGCCCTGCGTCCATGCTCTCTGTACTTGGCCCTCCTTCCATTCTCTCTGTACTTGGCCCTGCGCCCATTCTCTCTGTACTTGGCCCTGCGTCCATTCTCTCTGTACTTGGCCCTGCGCCCATTCTCTCGGTACTTGGCCCTGCGTCCATTCTCTCTGTACTTGGCCCTGCGTCCATTCTCTCTGTACTTGGCCCTGCGTCCATTCTCTCTGTACTTGGCCCTGCGTCCATTCTCTCTGTACTTGGCCCTCCTTCCATTCTCTCTGTATTTGGCCCTGCGCCCATTCTCTCTGTACTTGGCCCTGCGTCCATTCTCTCTGTACTTGGCCCTGCGCCCATTCTCTCTGTACTTGGCCCTGCGTCCATTCTCTCTGTACTTGGCCCTGCGCCCATTCTCTCTGTACTTGGCCCTGCGCCCATTCTCTCTGTACTTGGCCCTGCGTCCATTCTCTCTGTACTTGGCCCTGCGTCCATTCTCTCTGTATTTGGCCTAGCATCCATTCTCTCTGTACTTGGCCCTCCTTCCATTCTCTCTGTACTTGGCCCTGCGTCCATTCTCTCTGTACTTGGCCCTGCGTCCATTCTCTCTGTACTTGGCCCTCCTTCCATTCTCTCTGTACTTGGCCCTGCGTCCATTCTCTCTGTACTTGGCCCTGCGTCCATTCTCTCTGTACTTGGCCCTGCGTCCATTCTCTCTGTACTTGGCCCTGCGTCCATTCTCTCTGTACTTGGCCCTGTGTCCATTCTCTCTATACTTGGCGCTGCGTCCATTCTCTCTATACTTGGCCCTGCGTCCATTCTCTCTGTACTTGGCCCTCCTTCCATTCTCTCTATACTTGGCCCTGCGTCCATTCTCTCTGTACTTGGCCCTGCATCCATTCTCTCTGTATTTGGCCCTGCGTCCATTCTCTCTGTATTTGGCCCTGCGTCAATTTGTTCTGTACTTGGCGCAGGGACAAGTACAGAAAGAACTGATGCAGGGCCAAGTACAGAGAGAATGGTAGCAGGGTCAAGTACAGAGAGAATAGACGCAGGGCGCACTGGCCCTTTAAATCTCAGAGAGCCGGCGCGCACACGCCCTAGAGAGCGGGGCCACGCGTGCCGGGACTGAGCAGACAGAGGACGGAGTAGGAGAGGAGATTGGGATGCGACCCGCGGGCGTGCGCGTCCCGCTACGCGGATCGCATCCCCGCCGGTGACACTAGTGCAGCGCTCCCGGTCAGCGGGTCTGACCGGGGCGCTGCACAGAGACGAACGCCGCGAGCGCTCCGGGGAGGAGCGGGGACCCGGAGCGCTCGGCGTAACACAGGTGGTGTTATTGACATATTTAGTCAATCAGTATTGAAGGTAGTAAGAAGTTAAATTTATCCCAGACCACATAACAATTTGTCTAAAAGAGAAAAGATAGCTTTAGATAAGCTGAGTAAAAGAAGTGATGTCATCATAACTAAAAGTGACAAAGGTGGGTCGGTGGTCTTATGGTCCAAGAGGGACCATGATAATGAAGCTTATAATCAGTTAGGAAATGTAATGACTTATGAAAAGTTAGATAAAGACCCGACCAGTCAAATTATGTAGAAACTGAAATCTTTTTTACGTAGCTATGTGGAAAAGAGAATAAAACTGCCGAGAAACTATTACCGAGATACCCCAAAAAACCTACTTGGTATCTATAACCTAAGGTCCATAAATCGGTAAGCCAGCCCCTGGGACGACCCATCGTCTCGGGGATTGGCTCACCGACCCAATTTTTATCCAGCTACATTGATTGGATTGTTTCTCCTCTTCTGAAACATCCCATCGTATCTCAGAGATACGGATGATTTGATTACCGCTCTTAGCAATTTCCAATGGCAACCAGGGTTTGCTTTAGCTTCTATTGATGTTGAAAGCTTGTACACCCGCATCCCCCACGGTGCGGGTGTGCAGGCTACACGTGAATTATTAGAAAAAAATGGAAATTCAAGAGACACCATTGATTTTGTTTCGGATGCTCTGATTTTGTGCTTACAAACAATGCCTTTGTTTATAATAAGACCTGGTACAGACAGGTAAATGGGACTGCGATGGGGTCCCCAGCCTCATGCTCCTATGCAAACATTTTCTTGTCTGTACTAGAAAGCAATATAGTGTTTTCCACCAAAAATCCATTTATAGGCAAGATTGCATTGTTTCTGAGATTTGTAGATGATCTCTTCGTAATCTGGGAGGGTACTGAGCATGAATTCGATATGTTTGTTCAGTACCTGAATACTGTAATGACAATAGTGTGAATATGAGATTTACATCCCAGTTCGGTGGAGACAACCTCGAATTTCTAGATGTCCAAATTGATATTGAGGATAGCAATGTAGTGACATCTATTTTCCGTAAACCAATAGCCAAGAATTCCCTCCTGCACTTCCATTCATCCCATCCACCCAGTGTTAAATGCAGTATACCTTACAGTCAGTTATTGGGAATCAAAAGTGTAAATAATGATACATCTAGGTACATGAAACAGGCTGACGAGTTAGGTAGAAGATTGTCTCAGAGAGGTTACCCTATGGACATCATTAATAAAGCCAGATTGAAGGTGCATAGGATTCCTAGACAGGCTTTGTTAGAACCCAAACAGAATAAATTTGAAAATGAAGAAAGAATAGTTTTCTCCTTTGACAACACTCCACTTAACAGCATCGTTCGAAATGTGATACATAAGAATTGGTATATGTTACAGGGAGATGAAGATTTGGAGAAAGCTACCCATTTAAAACCAATTATTACTTATAAGAAAAACAAAACTATCGGAGATGTTGTTAAGAGTCAAAGGAGAAAATTGGAGGAAGATGAAAATGTTGGTGCATCTTGGTTAGGTGATTATAGACCAGTAGGTCATTGTTGTTGTGGTTCTTGTACGTTCTGCAAATTCAATTCTAAATGTAAAAGGATCAATCTTAACGGTTACATTGTAAATGTCAGACAATTCATTACGCGTCGCTCTACTCATGTTGTATATGCCCTTACCTGGACATGTAGCCGCTTCTACGTGGGCAGAACTAAGCGCCCTTTATTTCACCGTATCCGCGAGCATGTTCGCTCGCTGAGGACGGGGGTAGGAGCGACAAGATTCATCAAGCATATTAATGAATACCATTCTGGAGAGAATTTGCCTTCACTGCCTTAGAACGAGTTGGACATGCGCAGAACGGGATGGATAAAGAAGCTGTTCTGTGCAGGAAAGAGGCAAGGTGGACATTGTGGCTGGAAGCCATGGGACATGTAGGTCTTAATGATAAGACAGAATTGAAGGTACTGTTATAAGTATTCATATCTCTCTGCTACTTATGTTTTTAAGGGATGTTTTACTCTTTCACGTGATAATTGTTTTGTATATGTGATCACTATGGTAACCAAGGTCAGGGGTTATAAATACGTACCTGTGAACGTTTTGACGTCAGGACCAGTTGAAGCGTCAGAGCACCCGAAACGGTTCCGTTGTCCAGAATCACCCCTGCTTGTCTATCCGTTGTCTCCCTGCAGTGTCACCCGGTGAATAAAGTCGTTTGAAGCATCTCGGTGAGTGCCACGGTCTTCTTTCCTTCCCGTTGGAATATATTCAGACTTTGTCTTTTGGACCTGTGTTGCACCGCTCCTTTGTGGACTGTTCAGCCGGTGAAGGAATCAGCTGCGTTGATACTTGAGCCCTCAGGTGTGTCTGCAGTGCCGAGGTTGTCTTATGCTGTTCTATAGATATATATATATATGTGGTAATTAGCTGGCACAGTTAATTGAATTTGTGGGAGGGGTTGGGTACCTACATATCACCTGCAGCTTACGGCACAGAGTATCGGCTCCCGATCAGGCTACGCATCACCACTTCCGGTTCCGGCTCCCGTCGTCCAGGAAAGTCTCAGGGCAGGTAAGTGCGTAGCTCTGCTATGTTCCTAAGCTAGTTTTACTCCGGAAAAGGGGGCTTCACACCCGTACCAAGCTCCCTTGAGGCGGCCGCATGCAGGATCTCACTGTCAGCGACGGGCGGCTACACGTGCAGAGCGGCGTCTGCACGTGTACTTTGTTTACCCCACAGTCCGGAACTAGATGTCAAGAAGCCAGTGTGTACGTATCAGATGTGTCTCATATGCGGGTGCCGGTGCCGGGCTTAATTTTATGCTCACCACGTCCCCCGGGCTGTTGTTGGTTGCTAAAAAAAAAAAAAAAAAAAGGGGACTGATCAGCAGGTGCTCCGATCACGGCCGGCTCTGGCAGTTGGCGCGCCGACCCACTTCCTAGTGATCTCCATGGCAACAGCAGAGCGGCGTAGGGTGCGCTTCCTGCCAGTGCTGGTAGAGGGCTCCATAAGTTCTGAAGGGTACTGCGTGATGGGGTAGGAGAGGGGTCCTCACTCCCCCTTTCCTGTGTATGGAGGTCAGTACATGCATCCGAAAAAAAAAAAAAAAAAAGGGGGGGGGGGGGGGTTTCTTTATTAAATTAGTAGAGCAACCTTACAATCTAGCACAGGGGGGGGGGATAAATAGCTAGGTGCAGGAACGATTCTGGCGCATCTGCCCGCCTGTACTTCGCAATATCTTAGATAGGTGTGATAGTCATCATGTATTGTTAGCTTGATGCGTGTTTATGTCATGTTTCTTTAGACCCGGTTGACGGTTCTGGCGCTCCATTCCTTATCCCTTGGTTATACACTACCGTGGTAGGGGTTTTTGAAGTTTTTTTTTTTTTTTTCTCTCTCTCCTCTTTCCCTTTCGTTATTTTATTATGGTAATGTTGGTTCGGGCTTAGTATCTCATGCATGTGTTATGTCATTGTCATCTTAGGTTAGTTACCCTAGCGTTTTCCCTACAGCAAGTTGTCCTACAGCAAGCAGTGAGCCTTGAGTTATACTTCGGCTCAGTCACCGTGAGTAAAAAAAAAAATAAAAATCAATATAAACACATATATACACATATACATTTTGGCATTTAGACACCTTAAGGCACTATTGGCCGCACCTAGTAATCTGGCTCGCTTTTGATAAGTTATGTGTTAGTCACCTGTTCGTTCATGAGCACCTTTTAGGCAGATTGCTAGTCAATCCACGCGCCTTTCCATAGGTCTCTCTCTCGGTGTAATGGTGGAGCAGTTATTTGTTTTCCTTTCTTAGATCTGTCACAAGATGTGAGGCGGACTACCGGGTTAATCCTCGAGTCCTCAGTCTGCAGTTTTTATGTAACAGAAGGGTCACCGGTAGAGGTGGGTTGCCCGTCAACCCCGCGCCTCGTAGTCCGGCTTGCGATTCTTAAGTTATGAATTAGTCACCTGTCTCGTTCATGTGCACTTTTGAGGCAGATTGCTAGTCAATCCACGCGCCTCCTGTTGGTCTCTCTCGTGGTGTAAGCTTTGATAAGTTATGTGTTAGTCACCTGGTCGTTCATGAGCACCTTTTAGGCAGATTGCTAGTCAATCCACGCGCCTTTCCATAGGTCTCTCTCGCGGTGTAATGGTGGAGCAGTTATTTGTGTTCCTTTCTTAGATATGTCACAAGATGTGAGGCGGGTTACCGGGTTAATCCTCGAGTCCTCAGTCTACTGTTTTAGGTTCTTATGTAACAGAAGGGTTACCGGTAATGGTGGGTTGCCCGTCAACCCCGCGCCTCGTAGTCCGGCTTGCGATTCTTAAGTTATGAATTAGTCACCTGTCTCGTTCTTGTGCACTTTTGAGGCAGATTGCTAGTCAATCCACGCGCCTCCTGTCGGTCTCTCTCGTGGTGTAATTTAGTAGAGGTATACAGGTCACAGCCTGATAGCTATTATTCTTTGTTTTAGGAGATGTCGCATATTTCGGAGAATTTTGAAGAGGCAGCTGGTCCCCTGTCACCAGCGAGGTCCTCCGAGCAGGGGAGTGTCCAGTCTCTTAGGACCTGGACCATACCCAGAATTACGGCGGAATTACGTCGTCGAGGCATCCCCTTCCCGGCCACAGCCAGGAAGGCAGAGCTGTATAGGATTTTGTGTTCCCAGGGAACACCCGGCCCGCAGGATCAGGCAGAACGGGATCCCCCCTCCCTGGTGCAGATCCATGCCTTGCTTAATACGCTTTCCTCCTCCATGCATAAGTTGGAAGATAGACTAGCCAACCTCGAGGCTCGCCCTAGTCCAGGGGTCCCCGCAGCTACCCCCGAGGCAGCATCATCTCCCGCGGCTGGCGAGCCTTCTGAGGTTGCGGGGCCGTCCGGAGCTGCGTCCGGTCTAGCTCTGGTCGTCACGTCAGCACCAGGAACCCCGTCTCCGCTGCCGGGCTCCTCAGAAGCTGCCTCAGTACCTTTAGTTTCTACCCCATCAGCTGGGATCGCATGCCCAGGTACGTCATCGTCTCCCATCACGCTCATTCCCGCTCACTTCATCCCTGAGGCCATCAGGAGGGATATATTAGAAGGCAAGGACGTCAACCTGGCCTCCCTTCTGGTGGCCTCACAGGACGTCCTGGACAATAAAACATTTGCATGCGGCGAAGTGTCAGTGGTAGTAAAGGCCAGGGATCCCCGCCTTAACAGGAAGCTCAATATCCCAGAGTTCGTGCTGGCCTTTGGCCTATACAGAGATGTAATCTGCATTAATAGTCCCAACAGGAGGATGGAATTGGATCAATACCTGCATAAATTGGTGGATTTAGGATACAAATACGGCGGGTATACGTTTTACGATTACCACCGGTCTTTTTCCGCGAAAGCCGCAGCCACCTTATTCCAATTCCATCAGACTACTAATTGGGCCATACTGGACACTGAGCTTTTCTGCAGGCATTTTGCCGGCCTCAGAGCACCACTATGCACTATCTGTCAGTCATCCACGCATGCGACCAACTGGTGCTCCAGTGCTATAGCAACACCTTCAGGTTCTGAGCCCGTGCTACCACCCAAGCCTCAGTCAGGTCCTACTGTGGATAAGTTGGGCAGACCAGTGCATTATTTAGGCAGTGCTCAGATCTGCAATAACTACAATTTTTCGTCATGCCGTTTTAGTCAGTGTAGACTGTTACACATTTGCTGCACTTGTCATAGGGCCCACCCGAAAAGTCAATGCCCGAAAAAATCGGGACATGAAGCATGACTAGGCGGGGTGAACTCAGAAGTTCTCCGTGTCTATTTGTGTGATCATCCACGCCCGGATCTTGTTGATTTTTTGTGCAATGGTTTTATCGAGGGGTTCAGTACCGGGCTTGTATGTCTACCTCAAGAAACCTTTGAATGTCATAATTTACAGTCAGCTGCAAGTAACCCAGAGGTAGTGGCTGAGTTACTGAGGGACGAAGTTAGGAAGGGTTTTATCATCGGACCTTTTTCTAAAGCACCGTTTAACCAATGGAGGGTCAGTCCCATAGGAGTCGCCTGTGGGAAATTTTCTAATAAATTCAGATTAATTTATGACTTGTCTGCCCCACATTCTTCCACCGTTCCCAGCATAAATTCTTTAATTCCTTCGGAGGAGTTCACACTGAAATATACTTCAGTAGACATGACTATTCAACGTATCCTACTCCTTGGGCCGGGCGCTTGGCTTTCAAAAGCGGACATTTCCGACGCTTTCAAGTTGTTGCCAATTCGACCAGAACTATGGCAATGGCATGGCATAAAGTGGTTTGGACTATACTATTTTGCTACCAAGCTCACGTTTGGGTCAAAGAGCAGTCCTTGGTTATTTGACACGTTCGCAGCGGCACTCGAATGGATCCTGCAAAATCACTGGTCTTGCTCGAACGTGTTACACTACTTGGATGATTTTCTACTCCTTGAGAGCTCGAGCAGCCTGCCCAAGGATTTAGATACGCTTCTCGCAGTTTTCAGCAATTTAAACATTCCCGTGGCAGACAAGAAGGTGGAAGGTCCAGCCACAACTATTACATTCCTAGGCATTATTCTGGATTCAGTTAATCTGGAAGCTAGGTTACCAAGTGACAAACTGGATCGTATCCGGGCAACCATTCACGGAGTGATTCGTTCACCGGTCTCAAGTAGACGTCAGTTACAGAGTTTATTAGGCATGCTTAATTTTGCTATGCGAATCATACCTCAGGGCAGAGCGTTTGTTTCTAGGCTCCTGGCTCTTTTACCAACAGCTCCGGAGGCCGAGTCCCCGGTGGTCCTTGATCAAACAGCCAAAGCAGACCTTATTATGTGGGATCACTTCCTAGCCGAGTGGAATGGGGTGTCAATGTTCATTCCCAAAGCTTGTGAATACTCGCCTATAGTTATCACCGATGCAGCAGCTTCCACAGGTTTTGCTGCTATTTCAGCACCACACTGGTTCACAGCACCATGGCCAGCAGAGTGCCTAGCACTGCCAGAGTTTTCTACTACATCCGCCCTGTTCGAGATCATCCCCATCGTGGCCGCAGCTATTACCTGGGGTCACATGTGGCACGGGCAAACAGTAGTTTTCTACACGGACAACACAGCCACCCGGGATATTATTAACAAAGGGAGATCGAGGTCTCTCACCATCATGTCATTTCTTCGGAGATTAACGTTTACAGCCTTGATCAGGAAGTTTCATATAGAGTGTGTACATATTGAGGGGGCTAGGAATGTGGCTGCTGATGCGCTTTCACGTTTTAACTTCCAGGTATTTCGCGAAGCAATGCCGGAAGCGGACGAAACTCCAACTCCGGTTCCCGCCATCAGTTCTCTGACACTGGACTGAATAGTTTATACTTGGAGGCAGTAGGCCTCATCGGGCAGTCATTATCTCATAATACGGCCAGGTCATACAAATTAGCTTGGAGAGCATTTCAGAAATTTCAGGCCATCTACCCTAGTCAATCCCCCTTTGATATTCCATACATCCTGGCATTCGTGTCATTTTGCCACACATCACTAAAATTGTCACATAGTTCCATACGCCTGTATCTAGCAGGTGTACAGCATTACCGTTCATTATGTTTCCCTAGCCTTCCCTCCCTTTTTTGTGCTCATCCGGTCAAGGCTGCGTTGAAGGGTATTCTGAAGACACAAAAGCCTAGACCCCCTTCTAGGGTACCTTTGACTGCAGAGAATTTTCAAAGTTTCAGTGGCATACTAGACAGCGCCCCCTTTGGGGTGCCCTCTAGTTTGGTCATTAAAGCCGCCATGTACTTAGCGTATTATGGCTTCCTCAGACCAGGTGAGTTCACGAAAACCCAGTATAGTTCACATGTCCTGCTAGTCAAACATTTGTCACCATTAGGCACTGGTTTTGAGCTGATCTTAGAGCACTCCAAAACTCATCAGCTGAGTCCGGTGTCAATTAGGTTTTTCCCCACTGGTAATGCTTGGTGCCCGGTGAGAATTTTCAAAGAATTGTTGAGCCTGTTACAGGGTCACCCCAGCAACTCTCCTTTGCTACCGTTCCCGGTCCTACCTTTGTCATCAAAAGACTTCATCAGACATGTTCGCATTTTGGCCCGTACCATTGGCATTGACCCAGCTATAATTTCAGGACACTCCTTTAGGATGGGAGCAGCATCATCTGCCTCAAAACATGCTGTTCCGTCACATGTTATTAAAAAGTTAGGTCGTTGGAACTCCCCCTGTTTCCAAAGATATATACCCGACCCACAATCCGAGATGGCTAATGCTTTTAGTCATCTGGCTGATGTTTAACATATGCTTATCAGTAATAAAAAATCTATTTCCTACCAGTTTGTGTTTTGCCCCCTTCTTCATAGGCTACTTCAATCAGCCAACCAGGCACACCTCAGGCTTAGTTATTAAGGTAGGGGTCGCATTACTTAACCTGAACACGTTAAGTTAACCCGACCACAAGTGGTAATTAGCTGGCACAGTTAATTGAATTTGTGGGAGGGGTTGGGTACCTACATATCACCTGCAGCTTACGGCACAGAGTATCGGCTCCCGATCAGGCTACGCATCCCCACCCTCCCTCCCTTAATTTTAGATTTCCCCTCTTATTATTATCCCCTAGGGTAGCCCCCTTCTTCATAGGCTACTTCAATCAGCCAACCAGGCACACCTCAGGCTTAGTTATTAAGGTAGGGGTCGCATTACTTAACCTGAACACGTTAAGTTAACCCGACCACAAATATATATATATATATATATATATATATATAAAAATTAGGTCATGTCTACCAATTCTGTATATGTCTGTGTACTTTCCTGCACAGATGTGGGATGTTTACTTCTCCTTTCTCAAATATGGTCGACAGGGTTCTGTGCGTTCCGGGTACATGCACTGGATGGAGCCTTTGTGACGTGTTATGTCGCTGCGCCAATAACACTGCACTGTGTGTGATGATCAGGTGGATGCGCTCTTGCTAGAGCCGATAATTTTGGTGCCATCTACTATCTATCTTTATAGCGATCGGCCATCAGTTTATTGTTTGGGGTATTTATTTCCTCCTGTCCCCCCCTGCCTCACCGCTCCCGGAGGAAGCAGAGCGAATTGCGTTGGGGGATGAAGCGGGGGAACACGAGGGGTAATGTTTGGTGGTTACGTCTGTGACATGTATTTTAATATTAGATCTTCATGCGCTTTATTATGTAGATTAAATTCTATTTGCACAGATATTGCTATCGCGCTTTATGTGAGACATGCACATATGTCATCTATTATTATTATTATTATATGCATAACTAGCGTCTGAGGTTGAGCATAGTGCAATTATTATTATTATTATTTATGCATGATATATATGTATGTGTGTGTGTATATATATGTATACTAACTGAGTACCCGACGTTGCCCATTTTTCCTTCCTAATCCGTTGGGGAGGAAAATCAACAAAGGAGGAAGCTTTTAACCTCATTTCCCGTCCTTATATCCCAACCTTATATATTGTCCTCATATCCCGACCTCATATCCCGTCCTCATATCCCGTCCTCATATCCCGTCCTCCTTTCCCTTCCTCATATCCCGTCCTCATATCCCGTCCTCATATCCCGACCTCATATCCCGACCTCATATCCCGACCTCATATCCTGTCCTCATATCCTGTCCTCATATCCTGACCTCATATCCTGACCTCATATCCCATCCTCATATCCTGACCTCATATCCCGTCCTCATATCCCGTCCTCATATCCCGTCCTCCTATCCCAACCTCATATTTCGTCCTCATATCCCGTCCTCATATCCCGACCTCATATCCCGTCCTCATATCCAGTCCTCATATTCTGACCTCATATCCCGACCTCATATCCCGACCTCATATCCCCTCCTCATATCCCGTCCTCATATCCCCTCCTCATATCCCCTCCTCATATCCCGACCTCATATCCTGACCTCATATCCTGACCTCATATCCTGACCTCATATCCCGTCCCCATATCCCGTCCTCATATCCCCTCCTCATATCCCCTCCTCATATCCCGACCTCATATCCCGACCTCATATCCTGACCTCATATCCTGACCTCATATCCTGACCTCATATCCCGTCCCCATATCCCGACCTCATATCCCGTCCCTATCCTATATTTTTATTCGACATATAAGTAATATGCGTTTCAAGTATTGAAATATCTCCAGCCGTTTGGAAGTTATGCAGTAACATCATTTCCCATAGACTTGTATGGGACTTTAAACAAAAATCCCGACCCTTGCAAGTGGGAGTGGTTTAGGGTTAATTTTCCTATCCTATGTTTGTAGTTGACATATAAGTAACATGTGACCAAGTTTCGTGTAAATATCTTTAGGCGTTTGGAAGTGATGCTGGAACATACACACACACACATATACATTATATTTAAATGTATGCATATTTATAGTGTAATTAAAGACATCCATTGTGGTGTGTATTTCTATATAGATATTTATATATACATATATATAACTTGGTGTACGTAGTTTCTAGTCATCATTCAGGCTCCTCCGCTGCTGTTTTAATATTGTTCTATATTTATTGCAGGCAGGGCTTTGTAGGTGTATATACATATATACAGCCATAAATGGCAGCTGGAGGTCAGGACAGACGGCAGACCATGTGGTCAGGTAAGACGGTCCCTGAAAGGGTAAGAGAATTTTGGTACCGGCTGAAGTAAGGAACAGTAAGGTCGGGTTCACACTGCGGAATTTCTAAGTGGAATTCTGTTTTAATATTCCGCTCGGAAATTCCGGTGCTGCAGAACCCCATTGCTGTCACTGTCACGTAGTGCAGTATTTTCGGGGCATTACAGTACATGACAGCATTATATACTTATTGCATCACTACACGTCAGCATTATTTAAAGAGTACCTCTCATGATCTTGATAAATGTTATAATCCTCCCAGGTCACTGCCCCCCATCATGATAAACCACCCCCGGCCTATATTTTTATTATTATTTAGTTTTCTTCCTTGATATTGTTCTGTATTTTCTGCTCAGTCTCAGTCAGATTCACAGACTGGGAAGGGACGTTCCCCAGCAGGCGTGACATCATCTGAAGCCATACAGGGGAGATCTTCCTCCCTCACTCTGCTACACACAGCCCAGAGCAGTTCAGTGTGAGATGAGCTATGATTGGCTAAGGCTGCACACCCCCTACTCAGCATTCTAGACTGCATTTCCTGATTTTGGACTTCAGACAGACCAGCAGGAGTCCAAAGTCTGTGCAAGAGATGGGGGGGGGGGGGTTTGGGGAAACGTGCTCTGGACAAGTAGGGAGACACCTAGTGGCAGCTTTTTTTAAACACAAATAAAACATAGAAAACTTTGTTTATTTATTTTTAGAAACAAAGTTCATTAGAAAGATTTTTTTATTTACTGAGAGTGCCCATTTCAGTATGGAATTATTTAAGTCCCAGTATGGTGGTATTATTTCAGCACTATATGGCTGTATTATAATTTTGTGTGTGTGTGTGATTGACAGTGAGTGTGTCCAGAGGGCAGTGTTTCCCAATCAGGGTGCCTCCAGCTGTGGCAAAACTACAACTCCCACCATGCCATAGATCAGTGGTCTCCAACCTGCGGACCTCCAGATGTTGCAAAACTACAACTCCCAGCATGCCCGGACAGCCAACGGCTGTCCGGGCATGCTGGGAGTTGTAGTTTTGCAACATCTGGAGGTCCGCAGGTTGAAGACCACTGCCATAGATGTTATCATCACGCAGCTTTTCAATTATACTTCAAACGCGGGTGACTATGTGTATTATAAATGTTTTGTTTTACCGAATCCGGTGACGTCACCAATCACATTCTGTAGGTCAAGTCTGTTCGTCATAGGATTAAAGTGCCAGTAGACGTCAGACATCACCGGGGATAGTCACATCACCCGCTCCCCTGGGCTTGGCCCTCCAATCATAATACATCATTTACCCCGGGGGCCCCTATTACTGTATGTCAGATATATAAATAGTCATTACGCTGACTCCAGTCCAGTAACATTGTAACAATTTTATTTGTTTATTTTTTTAATGACAATTTTTTCTACAAACAGTGCCACCCCCGTCCTCAGGATGTGTGCAGTATTACAAATTGGCTCCATTGACTTCAATGAAAGCGAGCTGCAATACCACACATAACCTGAGGACAGGGGTGGCGCTGTTTTTGAAAGAAATCAGCTCTAACTGTCTCCTCAATGTCAAATGTATACACTATCCACTCTTATTCCCAAATCATTAGTCATTCAGGATCCCAGGAAAGGCTAGCGGCAAACTGCGCGAAGGCTTGAAATAGTAGTCATGTTGGTTAAAGGGGTACTCCGGTGAATTTATTATTTTATTTTTTTTAATCAACTTGTGCCAGAAAGTTAAACAGATTTGTAAATGACTTCTATTAAAAAAATATTTACCCTTCCAGTACTTATTAGCAGCTGTATGCTACAGACGAAATTATTTTCTTTTTGAATTTTGAATCTTTTCTTTTTTGTCTTGTCCACAGTGCTCTCTGCTGACACCTAATGCTGTATCAGGAACTGTCCAGAGCAGCATAGGTTTTGCAATGGGGATTTTCTCCTGCTCTGGACCGTTCCTGATACGGGCGTCAGGTGTCAGCAGAGAGCACTGTGGACAAGACAAAAAAGAAATTCAAAAAGAAAAGAATTTCCTCTGTGGCATACAGCTGCTAAAAAGTACTGGAAGGGTAAATTATATTATTATTATTTTTTTTTTATAGAAGTAATTTACAAATTTGTTTAACTTTCTGGCACCAGTTGATTTACAAAAATTTGTTTTTCCACCGAAGTACTCCTTTAAGACCCGGTAGAGATGGATAACACTAAGGAACGGATGAGCGGTATTTTTTATTACTCGGCAGGCGACAAATAGAGATCTTCAGACTCTAATAAGCCAATAAAGATGCGTTCACACCTCGTTATTGCTATTAATAAACCATTTACGTTACATAGGAAAAAAACGTATATATACTAATGGATGCCAAAAATGGATGCTGCTGTATGACACGCGGCACAATCTGCCTCCCATTGAGTTACATTCGGAAAAAAAACGGATCGTAACTTATGCTTTTTTGGGGGAGGTAGGAAAGGGCATACACCAGAGTTTCCCAACCAGGGTGCCTCCAGCTGTTGTGAAACTAAAACTCACAGCATGCCAGGACAGCCAAAAAATGTAATCAGCTATGTGTTAGGCTGCATGCACACCACGTTTTTGCTATACAGTTCCCGTATACGGTTTCAAGTTAAACATTGTACGGAACCGTTTAAAAAAACGTATGCATTGACTTAAAGGGGTACTTCGGTGAAAATTTTTTTTTTAAATCAACTGGTGCCAGAAAGTTAAACAGATTTGTAAATTACTTCTATTAAAAAATCTTAATCCTTCCTGTACTCATTAGCTGCTGAATACTACAGCGGAAATTCTTTTCTTTTTGGAACACAGAGCTCTCTGCTGACATCATGACCACAGTGCTCTCTGCTGACATCTCTGTCCATTTTAGGAACTGTCCAGAACAGCATATGTTTGCTATGGGGATTTCCTTTTATCCTGGACAGTTCCTAAAAATGGACAGAGATGTCAGTAGAGAGCACTGTGCTCGTGAATCAGCAGAGAGCTCTGTGTTTCAAATGGAAAAGAATTTCCACTGTAGTATTCAGCAGCTAATAAGTACAGGAAGGATTAAGATTTTTTTAATAGAAGTAATTTACAAATCTGTTTAACTTCTGGCACCAGATGGTTTAAAAAAAAAAAAAAAAAAAGTTTTTCACCGGAGTACCCCTTTAACATTGTAAGCCATATGTCAAACGCATCATCCGATTTAGCCCGTTTTGCATCTTATACGATTTTGTACGTTTTTTCAAACTTTATTCAAAATGGAATGAAAAGGGAAAAACTTATAAGTTTTTTCTTAAAAGACGGATGCAACCGGACATAATTTTTCAAACCATATACGGATTAAAATTTGTACACAAGTTTTGATGCAGTTTAGTCCGGTTTCGAGGAATCCGTTTTTCATCAAAAACCTGATACGGGAACTGTATTGAAAAAACGTTGCATGCATGCAGCCTTAAAGGGGTTATCCAGGAAAAATCTTTTTATATATATATATAAATCAACTGGCTCCGGAAAGTTAAACAGATTTGTAAATTACTTCTATTAAAAAATCTTAATCCTTTCAGTACTTATGAGCTTCTGAAGTTAAGGTTGTTCTTTTCTGTCTAAGTGCTCTCTGATGACACGTGTCTCGGGAACCGCCCAGTTTAGAAGAGGTTTGCTATGGGGATTTGCTTCTAAACTGGGCGGTTCCCAAGACAGGTGTCATCAGAGAGCACTTAGACAGAAAAGAACAACCTTAACTTCAGAAGCTCATAAGTACTGAAAGGATTAAGATTTTTTAATAGAAGTAATTTACAAATCTGTTTATCTTTCTGGAGACAGTTGATATATATATATATATATATATATATATATATATATATAAAAAGTTTTTTCCTGGATAACCCCTTTAATGAACACCAGCGTTTGCTAACCAGGGTGCCTCCAGCTGTTGCAAAACTACAACTCCCAGCATGCACCAGACAGCCACCAGCCCAACAGCCAGGATACCCGGACAGCCAAAAACGTAGTCAACTATGTTGGCTGTCCGGGCATGCTAGTAGTTGTAGTTTCGCAACAGCTGGAGGCTCCCTGGTTGGCAAACGCTGGCATACACTAAAGCATAGTGGACTACGTTTTTACATACAGCATCATTGGCGCCATCGCATCTGGTGATTGTCAATTCAAATTTTTACTTTTTATGAAAGATCGCAGGTTACACTAGACTGCGCCATTGAACACAATGTTAGGGTACGGCCTCACGCTGCGGAAATATTGACGATTATCCGCAGTGGAAAACGTGCAGGGATTCCTTGGCAGCAAATTAAAGGGGTACTCCAACGGAAAACTTTTTTTTTTTCTTTTTTTTTAAATCAACTGGTGCCTGAAAATTATACAGATTTGTACATTACTTCTATTAAAAAATCTTAATCCTTCCAGTACTTATTAGCTGCTGAATACTACAGAGGAAATTCTTTTTTTTTTTTTTTTGGAACACAGAGCTCTCTGCTGACATCACGAGCACAGTGCTCTCTGCTGACACCTCTGTCCATTTTAAGAACTGTCCAGTGTAGGAGAAAATCCCCATAGAAAACCTTTTCTGCTCTGGACAGTTCCTAAAATGGACAGAGATGTCAGCAGAGAGCACCAATCACAGCTCAGCTTTCATTTTACCAAAGCATTATAAGGAATGAAAGCTGCGCTGTGATTGGGTGTTATGGGCAGAACCAGACAGACACCTTTGGATTCCAGCAGATTGATAAACCTGCACCGAGGCAAATCCTGTCCGATCATGCTCACAAATCACGTGCACAGAAGTTCTGACATGTTATTACAGTCGCCATAAATCCTTAAAGCGGTACTCCGCTGGAAAAAATTTTTTCTTTAAAGGGGTTATCCAGGAAAAAACTTTTTTTTTTTTTTTTTAATATATATCAACTGGCTCCAGAAAGTTAAACAGATTTGTAAATTACTTCTATTAAAAAATCTTAATCCTTTCGGTACTTATGAGCTTCTGAAGTTAAGGTTGTTCTTTTCTGTTGACACGTGTCTGGGGAAACGCCCAGTTTAGAAGCAAATCTCCATAGCAAACCTCTTCTAAACTGGGCGGTTCCCGAGACAGGTGTCATCAGAGAGGACTTAGACAGAAAAGAACAACCTTAACTTCAGAAGCTCATAAGTACTGAAAGGATTAAGATTTTTTTTAATAGAAGTTATTTACAAATCTGCTTGATAAATATAAAAAAGTTTTTTCCTGGAATACCCCTTTAAATCAACTGTTGCCAGAAAGTTAAACAGATTTGTAAATTATTTCTATTAAAAAAAAAATCTTAATCCTTCCAGTACTTATCAGCTGCTGTATGCTACCGAGGAAGTTCTTTTCTTTTTGAATTTCCTTTCTGTCTAACCACAGTGCTCTCTGCTGACACCTCTGTCCATGTCAGGAACTGTCCAGAGTAGGATCAAATCCACATAGGAAACCTTTCCTGCTCCGGACAGTTCCTGACATGGACAGAGGTGTCAGCAGAGAGCACTGTGTTCAGACAGAAAGTAAATTCAAAAAGAAAAGAACTTCCTCTGTAGTATACAGCAGCTGATAAGTACTGGAAGGATTAAGATTTTTTTTTATAGAAATAATTTACAAATCTGTTTAACTTTCTGGCAACAGTTGATTTAAAGGGGTATTCCAGGAAAAAAAACTTTTTTTTATATATCAACTGGCTCCAGAAAGTCAAACAGATTTGTAAATTACTTCTATTAAAAAAATCTTAATCCTTTCAGTACTTATGAGCTTCTAAAGTTAAGGTTGTTCTTTTCTGTAATGGAAGGATAAAGATTTTTTTTTAATAGAAGTAATTTAGAAATCTGTTTAACTTTCTGGCCCCTGTTGAAAGTGTTTTGCAGTGGAGTACCCCTTTAACGCTAAGGGTCTATACACGCGGTGGAATTTCCGCCAGCAGAAATCCGCTTGCGGAATTCCGCCTCAAATGAAAGCCCAGTACACCTCTATGGGATCCCGCACTCCCGTTGACACTTCGGAATTTCCGCAAGCGGAAATTCCGAAGTGTCAACGGGAGTGCGGGATCCCATAGAAGTGTACTGGGATTTCATCTGAGGCGGAATTCCGCCGTGTGAATAGACCCTAAGGCCCATTCACACTGCAGAATTTCCGCGGCCGGAAATTCTGCATCGACAATTCAACATTTCCGCGTTCCCAAGCCCCAGGGGCACGCTGAAGTAATCCTGCTCTACAGGTCCTCATTCACTATACATTATCCTCCTTCTGAATTGGCGCAGTAGACAGAAGCATGATAATGAATATTCATAAGCCAGGCCAGACGCCTCCACCATACCTGCTAATTAGCATGAAACGAATAACGGATGATCAGCGGCAGGGACAGAACTGATTGTCATCGGTGTCACAATAGATCAGTGCAGGTGAAAATGATGACAGATTAACCATATAACAAACAATTCTACAGCTGTCTAGACTTTATCTAAGATTCTTCATATTATTCAAGATTTCTGCTTGCTGTCAGTGAATAAGAACAAACTACAAGCCTGTTTATACCAAGTCCTGCTATCAGCTGAGAAGTAGATACACTTTTATCCAGTGTAGACAATGCTCTGTGAGCTAAACAGCCTGGACTCCAGACTGATACATTGGACGTACACTACATCACTGATCCTGAGTTATATCCTGTATTATACTCCAGAGCTGTACTCACTATTCTGCTGGTGAGGTCACTGTGTACATACATTACATTACTTATCCTGTACTGATCCTGAGTTATATCCTGTAATATACTCCAGAGCTGTACTCACTATTCTGCTGGTGAGGTCACTGTGTACATACATTACATTACTTATCCTGTACTGATCCTGAGTTATATCCCGTATTATACTCCAGAGCTGTACTCACTATTCTGCTGGTGGAGTCACTGTGTACATACATTACATTACTCATCCTGTACTGATCCTGAGTTATATCCTGTATTATACTCCAGAGCTGTACTCACTATTCTGCTGGTGAGGTCACTGTGTACATACATTACATTACTTATCCTGTACTGATCCTGAGTTATATCCTGTATTATACTCCAGAGCTGTACTCACTATTCTGCTGGTGAGGTCACTGTGTACATACATTACATTACTTATCCTGTACTGACCCTGAGTTATATCCTGTATTATACTCCAGAGCTGTACTCACTATTCTGCTGGTGAGGTCACTGTGTACATACATTACATTACTTATCCTGTACTGATCCTGAGTTATATCCTGTATTATACCCCAGAGCTGTACTCACTATTCTGCTGGTGAGGTCACTGTGTACATACATTACATTACTTATCCTGTACTGATCCGGAGTTATATCCTGTATTATACTCCAGAGCTGTACTCACTATTCTGCTGGTGAGGTCACTGTGTACATACATTACATTACTTATCCTGTACTGATCCTGAGTTATATCCTGTATTAGTTTGGTCACTGCAGAGTGGGCTTTTATTAGTCCAAATGCACTTAAAGGGGTACTCCGTTGGAATTTTTTTTATATTTTTTTAAATCAACTGGTGCCAGAAAGTTAAACAGATTTGTAAATTACTTCTATTGAAAAATATTTACCCTTCCAGTACTTTTAAGCAGCTGTATGCTACAGAGAAAATTCTTTTCTTTTTGAATTTCTTTTTTGTCTTGTCCACAGTGCTCTCTGCTGACACCTCTGTCCATGTCAGGAACTGTCCAGAGCAGCATAGGTTCGCTATGGGGATTTTCTCCTGCTCTGGACAGTTCCTGATACGGGCATCAGGTGTCAGCAGAGAGCACTGTGGACAAGAGAAAAAAGAAATTCAAAAAGAAAAGAATTTCCTCTTTAATATACAGCTGCTAAAAAGTACTGGAAGGATTAAGATTTTTTAATAGAAGTGATTTACAAATCTGTTTAATTTTCTGGCACCAGTTGATTTAAAAAAAAAATAATTTAAAAAAAAGTTCCACCGGAGTACCCCTTTAAATGTTGTGACACTGTATGACGAGACAGATCCTGACCCTGTTCAGTGCTGGACTGGCGAGAAATTCCAGCTGCAGTGTTGAAACAATGACCCATGGAGATTCTCGGCATTACCCTGTCCTCTCTTACATTTGTCTTCTTGGGGGACGTGAATGAGTTTATGTTGTAAAGATACAATAGTCTAGAGATCACAGACTGGGAATGACCAACTTCTCTTGCTATGGCTGATAGCGTCGCTCATTCGGCCTTCATCTGGACAACCTGCTGATGGAGGGTTTTAGTCACACAGGAACGGCACACCAGTTATTAGGCTGACAGCTAACTAGGGTGTGTCAGATCATTAAAGGGGTACTCTGCACCTAGACATCTTATCCTCTATCCAAAGGATAGGGGATAAGATGTCTGATCGTGGGGGCCCCGCCTCTGGGGACCCACGCAATCTCCCTACTGCACCCGGCGTTCGTTTAGAGCAGGGGTCTCAAACGCCCGGCCTGAGGAACGAAAGTTTGTGTCCCGCACCAGGGATGTGTAATTTGTATTGCCCGACGCCCGGGACATGCAGTTCCAGGAGACGGGCAGGTAACTTCTTCAGGCATTTAGCCCTGCTTCGGGCAAGCAGCGCTAAATGCTGGAAGGCTTCACTTACCCCGCCCTCCTCCTCCCGGTCTCCGGTTGGCCGGCCGGCCCGAATCTGATGAGGGACATCGCGCATGTGATGTCCCTCCGCAGACCCGCACAGGAGGACATCAGTAACATCACTCGTCAGGCCGCCGCCGGAGAGGAGAAGCGCAGCGCAGGACAGGTAAGTGTGTCTGTGTGTGTGAGAGTCAGGGCCGGGGCGACAACGACGACAATGCTACCTAATGTGGGAAATCTGCTTCTACCTAATGTGGGGAACCTGCTACTACCTAATGTGGGGAACCTGCTACTACCTAATATGGGGAACCTGCTACTACCTAATGGCGGGAGCCTGCTACTACCTAATGCGGGGAACCTGCCACTACCTAATGTGGGGAACCTGCTACTATCTGATGTGGGGAACCTGCCACTACCTAATGCGGGGAACCTGCCACTACCTAATGCGGGGAACCTGCCACTACCTAATGCGGGGAACCTGCCACTACCTAATGCGGGGAACCTGCCACTACCTAATGTGGGGAACCTGCCACTACCTAATGTGGGGAACCTGCCACTACCTAACGTGGGGAACCGGCTGCCACCTAACGTGGGGAAACTGCTACCACCTAACGTGGGGAACATGCTTCTACCTAATGTGGGGAACCTGCTACTACCTAATGTGGGGAACCTGCTACTACCTAATGTGGGGAACCTGCTTCTACCTAATGTGGGGAACCTGCCACTACCTAATGTGGGGAACCTGCCACTACCTAACGTGGGGAACCTGCCGCTACCTAACGTGAGGAACCGGCTGCCACCTAACGTGGGGAACATGCTTCTACCTAACGTGGGGAACCTGCTTCTACCTAATGTGGGGAACCTGCTTCTACCTAACGTGGGGAACCTGCCACTACCTAATGTGGGGAACCTGCCACTACCTAACGTGGGGAACCTGCCGCTACCTAACGTGAGGAACCGGCTACTACCTAACGTGGGGAAACTGCTACCACCTAACGTGGGGAAACTGCTACCACCTAACGTGGGGAACCTGGTTTTACCTAACGTGGGTAACCTGCTACTACCTAACGTGGGGAACCTGCTACTACCTAACGTGGGGAACCTGCTACTACCTAATGTGGGGAACCTGCTTCTACCTGATGTGGGGAACCTGCTACTATCTGATGTGGGGAACCTGCTACTACCTAATGTGGGGAACCTGCTTCTACCTAATGTGGGTAACCTGATACTATCTAATGTGGGGAACCTGCTTCTACCTAATGTGGGGAACCTGCTACTATCTGATGTGGGAAACCTTCTACTACCAAATGTGGGGAACCTGCTTCTACCTAATGTGGGGAACCTGCTTCTACCTTATGTGGGGAACCTGCTTCTACCTTATGTGGGGAACCTGCTACTATCTGATGTGGGGAACCTGCTACTACCTAATGTGGGGAACCTGCTTCTACCTAAAGTGGGGAACCTGCTACCATCTGATGTGGGGAACCTGCTTCTACCTAATGTGGGGAACCTGCTTCTACCTAATGTGGGGAACCTGCTACTATCTGATGTGGGGAACCTGCTTCTACCTAATGTGGGGAACCTGCTACTATCTAATGTGGGGAACCTGCTACTATCTGATGTGGAGAACCTGCTACTTCCTAATGTGGGGAACCTGCTTCTACCTAATGTGGGGAACCTGCTACTATCTGATGTGGGGAACCTGCTACTACCTAATGTGGGGAACCTGCTTCTACCTAATGTGGGGAACCTGCTACTATCTGATGTGGGGAACCTGCTACTATCTGATGTGGGGAACCTGCTACTATCTAATGTGGGGAACCTGCTTCTACCAAATGCGGGGAACCTGCTACTATCTAATGTGGGGAACCTGCTTCTACCTACCTAATGCGGGGAACCTGCTTCTACCTACCTAATGTGGGGAAACTGCTACTACCTACCTAATGTGGGGAACCTGCTGCCTACCTAATGTGGGGAACCCCCAGAAGTAGCACCCCCATCATCCGTCAGCTCATGCTATTATCACACGGGGGTAGGGGGGGTGGGGGGTTGCTGTTGGATGATGAGGGGTGCATGATGTGGCATTATATGTAAGGGACGCATGCGGCCCAGCCTAACCCAGCTTCTACCTCCAGTGGCCCCCAGATAATTTGAGTTTGAGACCCCTGGTTTAGAGCATCGGGTGCAGCATCGGCGGGTTGTGACATCACGGTCACGCCCCCTGAATGCAAGTCTATGGGAGGGTTGTGACGGACCCATCTGTGCACCGGATGTGTGGAGTGCCGCAGCCAAGATCCCAGAGGTCCCCAGCGCCGGGACCCTTGTGATCAGACATCTTATCCTCTCTCCTTTGGATAGGGGATAAGATGTCTAGGGGCGGAGTACTCCTTTAAGGAAATTAGCATCAGTTGCCAGAATAACACCAATAACTTGCAGGTATCTAAAAAAGTGTTCTCTAATTTTAACCTCTTAAGGACGCAGCGGAGACCCCCTTACCTTGCTCCGTCGTGTTCGATTGGTGTTTGATTGCTCCAAGCCTGAGCTACAGGCTTGAGCAATCAACCCCCTATTACGCTCATCCATGCAAAGCTATGGCTTTGCAGTGATCAGTGTAAAAGATCAGTGTGTGCAGTGTTATAGGCCCCTATGGGAGCTATAACACTGCAAAAAAAAAGTGAAAAAAAAAGTTAATAAAGATCATTCAACCCCTTTCCTAATAATAGTTTGAATCACCCCCCTTTTACCATAAAAAAAACCTGTGTAAATAAAAATATGTTTTATCGCCATGTGCGTAAATGTCCAAACTGTAAAAATATATAGTTAATTAAACCGCATGGTCAATGGCGTAAACGTAAAAAAATTCCAAAGTCCAAAATAGCTAATTTTTGGTCACTTTTTATATCATAAAAAAATTTATAAAAAGCAATCAAAAAGTCCGATCAATGCAAAAATGGTACCAATAAAAACTTCAGTACACGGCGCAAAAAAATTAGCCCTCATATCGGCCAGTACAAGGAAAAATAATAAAGTTATAGGGGTCAGAAGATGAGAATTTTTAACATATACATTTTCCTGCATGTAGTTATGATATTTTTCAGAAGTGCGACAAAATCCAACCTATATAAGTAGGGGATCATTTTAACCGTATGGACCTACAGAATAAAGAGAAGGTGTCATTTTTACCGAAAAATGTACTGCGTAGAAACGGAAGCCCCCAAAAGTTACAAAATGAAATTTTTTCTTCAATTTTGTCGCACAATGAATTTTTTTTTCCGTTTCGCCATAGATTTTTTTGTAAAATGACTGATGTCACTGCAAAGTAGAATTGGTGGCGCAAAAAATAAGCATCATGTGGAATTTTATGTGCAAAATTGAGAGCGTTATGATTTTTAGGAGGTGATGAGGAAAAAATGAAACTAACAAAAACGAAAAAACGCTGAGTCCTTAAGGGGTTAATCAGTGTTCTTTTCAATTATCTCATTTGCATTTTTATTCTATAGTTATTAGAATAAATACAGTTTATGAGATAAGCTTAAGATACTGCTATTTTACTCATGTTGGGATATATTCACATAGGACTACACTATGACCTTGACGTTTTGTGTTTATCCTGTATTAATATTTGCACTTAGTGTTATGTATGACATTAATAATTCTCGTGTTATTTCCTTTCAGATGGATTATGTAATGCAGAAATAACCATTTTACATATTAAGTGACGCAGGAGGAGAACTTTTCGCCTGGGGCCAACGATCGGGGACTTCCTGTTGACATCAGCTGCTGTTCCATAAATTAGAACTTGAATTATTTTTACAGTCTGAGCTGCGGGTGGGGGTGGGGAGGCGTTTAGAATCTTACACACTAAATCTGGTCCTCAATAGAACAAAAGTTTACAGGACTGCAGTAAGTACCTGTCATATACTTTCTGCCACTTTTCCCACATGTTCTGTTTATCCAGAATCTGTCCATAATTGTAGGAATTGAACCGATAGTCCAGCACTGGAGCACCTCGGAGGCGGGCCTGTGGGCGTCCCAAAAGAATAAATGCTTTCTTCTGTATCCTTAAGCAGTCCATCAGGCTCCTTAAAGAAACACTGCAGGCAAAAAAGGGGAACATTTTTATAAATAGTACAGAGGCCTGCGGGGGCAGAGCATGATAGTCAATATCACCAAAGAAATTATCTGTTATGCCCCGCCCCTGAGGTTCCATGGCAGACAGAACACAGTGGTTTTGTCGCTGCCTTATCCCCGCGTTACATTTTATATCGCATAGATGAAACGGCATTGTGCAAAAACTTTAATAGCGTCAGGCAGACAATCACCTACAGTTGAAATATTCTCTTAAATATTTTTATTTACTGCAGCCGATCCGCCATGTCTAAACTGGGCCTTATTAAAGTGGTACAGTGTAGCCCAGAAATCGAACGCGTTATAGGTCTTCAAACTGAGGTCCTCCAGATGTTGCATAACCTCTGTCCATTTTAGGAAATGTCCAGAGCAGGAGAGGTTTGCTGTGGGGATTTTCTCCTACTATGAAAAGTTCTTAAAATGGACAGAGGTGTCAGCAGAGAGCACTGTGGTCAGACTGAAAGGAAATTAAAAAAGAAAAGAATATAGCAGCTGATAAGTACTGGAAGGATTAAGATTTTTAAATAGAAGTCATTTACAAATCTGTTTAACTTTTCCGCACCATTTGATTTAAAAAATAAAAAAAAATTCCAGTAGAGTACCCTTTTAACCCCTTGCCGCAAAATGCCGTTTCTAAACGGTGCTGCTGCATGGCAGGGTTATGAAGCGAGCTCAGGAGCTGAGCTTGCATCGCATCAGACCCGCATGCCATTCCGGCAGATGTCCTGAATTAACTCTTTAGATGCAGCGATCAAAGTTGATTGCCGCGTCTAAAGTGAAAGCTTTCCGGCAGCTCAGTCGGGCTGATCGGGACCACCAGTGTCCCGATCAGCTAGAACGCACGAGGAGGGTCCCTTACCTACCTCCTCCATGTTCAATCACCGAATGACTGCTCTGTGCCTGAGATCCAGGCAGGAGCAGCCAAGCGGCGATAACACTGATCAATGCTATGCTATGGCAATGCATTGATCAGTGCCTGCAATCTGTATAATGCATGTTATAGTGCTATAACATTGCAAAAAAAAAAAAATATTTAAAAAAAGTAAATAAAGATGATTTAACCCCTTCCCTAATAAAAGTTCGAATCACTCCCCTTTTCCCAATTAAAAAAAAAAAAAAAAAGACTGTGTAAAAGTAAAAAATAAACATATGTGGTATTGTCGTGTGCGTTCAAAGTCCAAAATAGCGTATTTTTGGTAACTTTTTCTACCATAAAAAATGAATAAAAAGCGATCAAAAAGTCTGATCAAAAAAAAATTGTACCAATAAACACTTCAACTCATGATGCAAAAAATTTGCCCTCATACCGCCCCATATGCGGAAAAATAATAAAGTTATAGGGGTCAGAAGATGACAATTTTAAACGTATAAATTTTCCTGCATGTAGTTATGATTTTTTCCAGAAGTGCGACAAAATCAAACCTATATAAGTAGGAGATCATTTTAATCGTATGGACCTAAAGAATAAAGAGAAGGTGTCGTTTTTACCGAAAAATGTACTGTGTAGAAACGGAAGCCCCCAAAAGTTATAAAAATGCAGTTTTTCCTCAATTTTGTCGCACAATGATTTTTTTTCAGTTTTGCCGTGGATTTTGGGGTAAAGTAGAATTGGTGGCGCAAAAAATAAGCCATGATATGAATTTTTAGGTGCAAAATCTAAAGGGTTATAATTTTTAAAAGGTAAGGAGGAAAAAACAAAAGTGTACGAACGGAAAAACACTGTCCTTAAGGGGTTAATGCATTCTCCTCCGTATTAGACAATCTGTCCCATAAACCAGCTATGACTCTATATAACCCAATATAACCCTACATAACCTTTTATAGTGTTATCAGTCCATAATCCCTTGTTAATTGTAGAGTTAGATCTGCACCATTGCAGAAGAGGAATGATCGGCAAGGTGCCACCCCGGCTCCATTGTTTACACATTCTATATAGCCATGTGGACAGAGTCTATACAGTGGGGATCAAAAGTTTGGGCACCCCAGGTAAAAATTTGTATTAATGAGCATAAAGAAGCCAAGGATGATGGAAAAATCTCCAAAAGGCATCAAATTACAGATTAGACATTCTTATAATATGTCAACAAAAGTTACATTTTATTTCCATCATTTAAACTTTAAAAATAACAGAAAACAAAAAAATGGCATCTGCAAAAGTTTGTGCACCCTGCAGAGTTAATATCTTGCACTGCCCCCTTTGCAAAACTGAGACCTGCCAGTGTCATGGATTGTTCTCAATCATCATCTGGGAAGACCACGTGATGTCAATCTCAAAGGTTTTAAATGCCCAGACTCATCTGACCTTGCCCCAACAATCAGCACCATGGGTTCTTCTAAGCAGTTGTCTAGAAATCTGAAACTGAAAATAGTTGACGCTCACAAAGCTGGAGAAGGTTATAAGAAGATAGCAAAACATTTTCAGATGTCAATATCCTCTGTTCGGAATGTAATTAAGAAATGGCAGTCATCAGGAACAGTGGAAGTTAAAGCAAGATCTGGAAGACCAAGAAAAATATCAGACAGAACAGCTTGCAGGATTGTGAGAAAAACAATTCAAAACCCACATTTGACTGCACAATCCCTCCAGAAAGATCTGGCAGACACTGGAGTTGTGGTACACTATTCCACTATAAAGAGATACTTGTACAAATATGGTCTTCATGGAAGAGTTATCAGAAGAAAACCTCTTCTAGGTCCTCACCACAAAATCAGCGTTTGAACTTTGCAAAGGAATATATAGACAAGCCTGATGCATTTTGGAAACAAGTTCTGTGGACCGATGAGTTAAAATTGAACTTTTTGGCCGGAATGAGCAAAGGTACGTTTGGAGAAGAAGGGGAACAGAATTTAATGAAAAGAACCTCTGTCCAACTGTTAAGCATGGGGGTGGATCAATCATGCTTTGGGGTTGTATTGTAGCCAGTGGCACATGGAACATCTCACGAGTAGAAGGAAAAATGGATTCAATAAAATTTCAGAAAATTTTGGATGCTAACTTGATGCCATCTGTGAAAAAGCTGAAGTTAAAGAGAGGATGGCTTCTACAAATGGATAATGATCCTAAACACACCTCGAAATCCACGGGGGATTACATCAAGAGGCGTAAACTGAAGGTTTTGCAATGGCCTTCACAATCTCCTGACCTCAACACAATTGAAAATCTATGGACAGACATTAAAAGAGCAGTGCGTGACAGACAGCCCAGAAATCTCAAAGAACTGGAAGACTTTTGTAAGGAAGAATGGGCAAAGATACCTCAAACAAGAATTGAGAGACTCTTGGCCGGCTACAAAAAGCGTTTACAAGCTGTGATACTTGCCAAAGGGGGCAGTACAAGATATTACCTCTGCAGGGTGCCCAAACTTTTGCAGATGCCAATTTTTTTGTTTTCTGTTATTTTGAAAGTGTAAATGATGGAAATAAAATGTAACTTTTGGTGACATATAAGAATGTCTAATCTGTAATTTGATGCCTTTTGGAGATTTTTCCATCTTTCCTTGGCTTCTTTATGCACATTAATACAAATGTTTACCTGGGGTGCCCAAACTTTTCATCCCCATTGTAAAGCATGTGGGGGTCACTGATGTTTTGAGGGTGTATAAAGCATGGTTGTGGACTCTGGGGGCATGTGAAGCATAGTGGGGTCACTGATGGTTTGGGGGGGGGGGGTGTGTGAAGCATGATGGGGTCACTGATGATTTGGGTATGAGAAGCTGTTATAAATATAGTCCTGCGTGCTAATCGGAATGTGTTAAGAGCATAGGGACAAACTTCACCAGTCACTCCACGAATCTGGGAATATTTTAATGCACACACCAAAAGGGTTAAATAGAGGCCCGGAGTAAATAAATACAGAGTTGATTTGTTACATAAATATGATTGGAAGAAGAAGGTTCATATCTGCTTGTCCTTGATCATTACTTCGGGGGAGGGGGGGGGGGGGAGGTAGCTTGAATTTTGAGGTCAGTGTGGGAGCGATGGTGTCCTCCTCTGAGTTGCCCCTCTTACTGGACTCAGATGGCCATCGTATATATACCCCTAAATTACATCTGATTGGATACTGGACAAGTCCTTAAATGTATAGATCTATATAGGTTTATGGTGTAGTTACAATACAGATATGGTCTTAAGATGTTTCTCCCTAGTGATAGAATATAGCTTACACAACTAACATATATATTTGGAGTAAAGATGAGCGAAGTTACAGGGATTCGATTAGTCACGAACCTCTCGGCTCGGCGGTTGCTAACTTTATCCTGTATTAATTAGTTCAGCTTCGGGTGCTCCGGCGGCTGGAAAAGGTGGATACAGTCCTAGAAGAGTCTCCAGCCACCGAAGCACCTGAAGCTGAACTAATTTATACAGGATAAAGTCATCAACCGCCGAGCCGAGTGGTTCGTGACGAATCGAATCCACGTAACTTCGCTCATCTCTAATGTGGAGCACTACACGTGACTATATGTCAGCCATCTTGTCTTTTACTGACCTTCAATATACTGACTCATTAGATCTCATATCAATGATTACATATGGTCCATATTTTAGGGGTAAGTGAGCTTGTTAAATGTGTTAATGTTATTACAGAAGCATGGTGGGGTCACTGATGGATTGGGTATGTGAAGCATGGTGGGGTCACTGATGGATTGGGTATGTGAAGCATGGTGGGGTCACTGATGGATTGGGTATGTGAAGCATGGTGGGGTCACTGATGGATTGGGTATGTGAAGCATGGTGGGGTCACTGATGGATTGGGTATGTGAAGCATGGTGGGGTCACTGATGGTTTGGGTATGTGATGCATGGTGGGGTCACTGATGGATTGGGTATGTGAAGCATGATGGGGTCACTGATGGATTGGGTATGTGAAGCATGGTGGGGTCACTGATGGATTGGGTATGTGAAGCATGGTGGGGTCACTGATGGATTGGGTATGTGAAGCATGGTGGGGTCACTGATGGTTTGGGTATGTGAAGCATGGTGGGGTCACTGATGGATTGGGTATGTGAAGCATGGTGGGGTCACTGATGGATTGGGTATGTGAAGCATGGTGGGGTCACTGATGGATTGGGTATGTGAAGCATGGCGGGGTCACTGATGGTTTGGGTATGTGAAGCATGATGGGGTCACTGATGGATTGGGTATGTGAAGCATGGTGGGGTCACTGATGGATTGGGTATGTGAAGCATGGTGGGGTCACTGATGGTTTGGGTATGTGAAGCATGATGGGGTCACTGATGGATTGGGTATGTGAAGCATGGTGGGGTCACTGATGGATTGGGTATGTGAAGCATGGTGAGGTCACTGATGGATTGGGTATGTGAAGCATGGTGGGGTCACTGATGGATTGGGTATGTGAAGCATGGTGGGGTCACTGATGGTTTGGGTATGTGATGCATGGTGGGGTCACTGATGGATTGGGTATGTGAAGCATGGAGGGGTCACTGATGGATTGGGTATGTGAAGCATGGTGGGGTCACTGATGGATTGGGTATGTGAAGCATGGCGGGGTCACTGATGGTTTGGGTATGTGAAGCATGGAGGGGTCACTGATGGATTGGGTATGTGAAGCATGGTGGGGTCACTGATGGATTGGGTATGTGATGCATGGTGGGGTCACTGATGGATTGGGTATGTGAAGCATGGTGGGGTCACTGATGGATTGGGTATGTGAAGCATGGTGGGGTCACTGATGGATTGGGTATGTGAAGCATGGTGGGGTCACTGATGGATTGGGTATGTGAAGCATGGTGGGGTCACTGATGGATTGGGTATGTGAAGCATGGTGGGGTCACTGATGGTTTGGGTATGTGAAGCATGGTGGGGTCACTGATGGATTGGGTATGTGAAGCATGGTGGGGTCACTGATGGTTTGGGTATGTGATGCATGGTGGGGTCACTGATGGATTGGGTATGTGAAGCATGGTGGGGTCACTGATGTTTGGGTATGTGAAGCATGGTGGGGTCACTGATGGATTGGGTATGTGAAGCATGGTGGGGTCACTGATGGATTGGGTATGTGAAGAATGGTGGGGTCACTGATGGATTGGGTGAAGCATGGTCGGGTCACTGATGGTTTTGGTATGTGAAGCATGGTGGGGTCACTGATGGTTTGGGTATGTGATGCATGGTGGGGTCACTGATGGTTTGGGCATGTGAAGCATGGTGGGGTCACTGATGGATTGGGTATGTGAAGCATGGTGGGGTCACTGATGGATTGGGTATGTGAAGCATGATGGGGTCACTGATGGATTGGGTATGTGAAGCATGGTGGGGTCACTGATGGATTGGGTATGTGAAGCATGGTGGGGTCACTGATGGTTTGGGTATGTGAAGCATGATGGGGTCACTGATGGATTGGGTATGTGAAGCATGGTGGGGTCACTGATGTTTTGGGGTGTGTGAAGCATGGTGGGGTCATTGATGTTTGGGGTGTGTGAAGCATGGTGGGGTCATTGGTGTTTGGGGTGTGTGAAGCATGGTGGGGTCATTGGTGTTTGGGGTGTGTGAAGCATGGTGGGGTCATTGATGTTTGGGGTGTGTGAAGCATGGTGGGGTCATTGGTGTTTGGGTATGTGAAGCATGGTGGGGTCATTGGTGTTTGGGGTGTGTGAAGCATGGTGGGGTCACTGATGATTTGGGGATGGGCAAAGCATGTTGGGGTCACTGATGATTTGGGGATGGGTAAAGCATGGAGGGGGTCACTGATGTTTTGAGAGGGGTGAGGAGCATGGTGGGAGTCACTGATAATTTGGGGGTGTAAAGCACAGTGGAGGTCACCGATTTATTGGTGGTGTGCAAAGCATGGGGGGGGGTCACAGATGTTTTAGGAGGAAGAAGATCTTGTAAAAATTGATGGTAAGATGAATGCCGCATGAGATTAGACAGACAAACCATTCAGAATAGGATAAAAGTTTTTATTAAAACCCATTTTATAAAACCTTTTCACCATGACTTTTCTTTTGTTCTACGACTAGTTGCCCCTTTTTAAAGTCAACTGATGCCAGAAATCAACTGATGCCAGAAAGTTAAACAGATTTGTAAATTACTTCTACTTAATAATCTTAACCCTTTCAGTACTTATCAGCTGCTGTATGCTCCACAGGAAGTTGTGTAGCTCTTTCCAGTCTGACCACAGTGCTCTCTGCTGACACCTCTGTCCATGTCAGGAACTGTCCAGAGCAGGAGAGGTTTTCTATGGGGATTTGCTCCTACTCCGGACAGTTCCTGACATGGACAGATTTGTCAGCAGAGAGCACTGTGGTCAGACTGGAAAGAACTACACAACTTCATGTGGAGCATACAGCAGCTGATAAGTACTGGAAGGACTAAGATTTTTTAATAGAAGTAATTTACAAATCTGTTTAACTTTCTGGCACCAGTTGACTTGGAAACATTTTTTTCCCTCCGGTGTTCCCTTTTAAGTTTACTTTTACAATTTCTCCCCTGGAGTGATTGAATGGTCCTTGTCTTCTCTGTTTTCTATACGTCCATATCCTGGTTCACGGTGCAGGGGGAGGTTATTTGGGGGGGATTTTGTTGGGGGGGGGGGGGGCTGGGATATGTAATTAATGTAGCTGAGTGATACTTCTCGGATCACATGGTTTCAATAATCTTTCATGTAATGACGTTTCCTTTACTTCCAGTGATTTCAGCATTTTTCTTTATAGATATACTGACCATGGTGGGGGTATTCAGAGGTGGTACCCCCAAATATCTGTAGGGCTTTAAGGAGCACCCCGCCCCTACACACAACTCCCACCCAGTTTATGTAAGTCCCTGAGTCATCCTCTTCTGTCTATGAAAAAGCTGAGTGACAGCCCTTGTAGAAACCATCATGGCGGCTGCCAAAAGTTACCCAGCTTTCCCAGAATACTGATACAGCTGAAATTTTGAGATTACAGAACAGAATGATTGAGTCCTGGGAGGGGGCAGGATACTGGGGATAGTCTTCATGTTGATGGGATTAGCTGTGTAGTCCACATGGTGGAGACGCCTCTCTAGATTCCCTTTAACGCCATTGGTGGAGTTCACAGAACTTAGATAAGACGGACGATCACATCACACGGACATTAGGAAACGTTAAATTTCTGGAAGGATCTTGCGATCCGCTCCAAGACCCATTCTTCCGTATTGACTATTGCCTGGAGGCTCCCTGAATATATGTGACCCCCGGGGGTCCGGAATGCCGTCCTCTAGAAGTACAGCTCCTTGGTGAGCATGGACACCACGCATGGTATCTGCTTCTTCTCGCTGTAGCGCGGGTCATCGGACCAGGACTCGAAGTTGGTGGCCACCATATAGTTAACTCTGGTGAGAATCTGCATGATCTCCAGCTGCTTCCCATGATCATTGAGAACGCTGCAGAGAGCCTGGACGAACCAGGACCCCCGACCCGGGTTTCTCCAAGAATAATAACCTGGGGGGCACAAAAGTAAAGGAACTTGTCAGGGGCTTGGCTAGGATGTAAGAAATCTGGGGCATGTGCCCCAATGCATGTTTAATAGTTATTAAAAATAAATTAATAAATAAATAATAAAATTAAAGTTTAGAGATGAGCGAACTTACAGTAAATTCGATTTGTCACAAACTTCTCGGCTCGGCAGTTGATGACTTTTCCTGCATAAATTAGTTCAGCTTTCCGGTGCTCCCGTGGGCTGGAAAAGGTGGATACATTCCTAGGAGACTCTTTCCTAGGACTGTATCCACCTTTTCCAGCCCACCGGAGCACCGGAAAGCTGAACTAATTTACGCAGGATAAGTCATCAACTGCCGATCCGAGAAGTTCGTGACGAATCAAATTTACTATAAGTTCGCTCATCTCTATAAAAGTTATAATACATGTTACGCCTAGCGCTCCGGGTCCCCGCTCCTCCCCGGAGCGCTCACGGCGTCTCTCTCCCCGCAGCGCCCCGGTCGGTCCCGCTGACCGGGAGCGCTGCACTGTCATGGCCGTCGGGGATGCGATTCGCACAGCGGGACGCGCCCGCTCGCGAATCGCATCCCAGGTCACTTACCCGTCCCGGTCCCCTGCTGTCATGTGCTGGCGCGCGCGGCTCCGCTCTCTAGGGCGCGCGCGCGCCAGCTCTCTGAGACTTAAAGGGCCAGTGCACCAATTAGCTTAATTGGCTCCCACCTGCTCCCAGACTATATCTGATCTCCTCCCCTGCACTCCCTTGCCGGATCTTGTTGCCTTGTGCCAGTGAAAGCGTTTAGTGTGTCCAAAGCCTGTGTTACCTGAACTCCTGCTATCCATCTTGACTACGAACCTTGCCGCCTGCCCCGACCTTCTGCTACGTCTGACCTTGCCTCTGCCTAGTCCTTCTGTCCCACGCCTTCTCAGCAGTCAGCGAGGTTGAGCCGTTGCTAGTGGATACGACCTGGTTGCTACTGCCGCAGCAAGACCATCCCGCTTTGCGGCGGGCTCTGGTGAACACCAGTAGCCTCTTAGAACCGGTCCACCAGCACGGTCCACGCCAATCCCTCGCTGACACAGCGGATCCACTACCCGTAAGCCGAATCGTGACAATACATTTTACGCTTTTACTTTTTTTTGTTATGTTCCAGCCTATATTTTTTCGCCTCCTTGTTCTTCACCCAATGCACCATAATGAGAATGTGGAAAAATTTTTTTTTTTATTTTAGCAAAATTTATTAAAAATTAAAAACCAAAATTTCGGACATAAGTATTCAGACCCTTTGCTGTGACATGATATTTAGCTCTGGCTCCTCCCATTTCTCTTGATCATCTCTGAGATGTTTCTCCACGTTGGTTGGAGTCACTTGTGGTAAATTCATCTGAATGGACAAGACACAGCCCTGTCTCACAGCTGACAATGTATATCAGAGCAAAAAACCAAGCCATAAAAGGTGGAAAGAACTGTCTGTAGAGCTCAGAGACAGGATTGTGTGGAGGCACTGAATGTTCCAAAGAGCTCAGTGGCCTCCATAATTCTTATATGGAAGAAGAAACAACCAGGACTCTTCCTAGAGCTGCCGTCCCACCAAAGTAATGGGGGGAAGGGGAGAAGGGTCTTTGTAAGAGAAGAGACCAATACCCCAATGGTCACTCTGGCCGAACTCCAAATATCCTGTGTGTAGATGGGAGAAACTTCCAGAAGGTCCAGAACCATCACTGCAGCCTCCATGATCTGGGCTTTATGTCAGAAAAAAGCCTCATCAGTAATAACACATGAAAAGATGCCTGCTCCTCACCTGCCCAACACCATCCCTACAGTGATATGGTGGGGGCAGCATCATGTTTGGTGGAAACCAGGCACTGCCCATCACCTGCCCAATACCATCCCTACAGTGATCATGGTGGGGGCAGCATCATGTCTGGAGGAAACCAGGCACTGCCCATCACCTGCCCAATACCATCCCTACAGTGATCATGGTGGGGGCAGCATCATGTCTGGGGGAAACCAGGCACTGCCCATCACCTGCCCAATACCATCCCTACAGTGATCATGGTGGGGGCAGCATCATGTCTGGAGGGAACCAGGCACTGCCCATCACCTGCCCAATACCAACCCTACAGTGATCATGCTGGGGGCAGCCTCATGTTTGGAGGAAACCAGGCACTGCCCATCACCTGCCCAATACCATCCCTACAGTGATCATGGTGGGGGCAGCATCATGTCTGGGGGAAACCAGGCACTGCCCATCACCTGCCCAATACCATCCCTACAGTGATCATGGTGGGGGCAGCATCATGTCTGGAGGAAACCAGGCGCTGCCCATCACCTGCCCAATACCATCCCTACAGTGATCATGGTGGGGGCAGCATCATGTCTGGAGGAAACCAGGCACTGCCCATCACCTGCCCAATATTATCCCTACAGAGATCATGGTGGGGGCAGCATCATGTCTGGAGGAAACCAGGCACTTCCCATTACCTGCCCATTACCATCCCTACAGTGATCATGGTGGGGGCAGCATCATGTCTGGAGGAAACCAGGCACTGCCCAATACCATCCCTACAGTGGTCATGGTGGGGGCAGCATCATGTCTGGAGGAAACCAGGCACTGCCCATCACCTGCCCAATACCATCCCTACAGTGATCATGGTGGGGGCAGCATCATGTCTGGGCGAAACCAGGCACTGCCCATCACCTGCCCAATACCATCCCTACAGTGATCATGGTGGGGGCAGCATCATGTCTGGGCGAAACCAGGCACTGCCCATTACCTGCCCAATACCATGCCTACAGTGATCATGGTGGGGGCAGCATCATGTCTGGAGGAAACCAGGCACTGCCCATTACCTGCCCAATACCATCCCTACAGTGATCATGGTGGGGGCAGCATCATGTCTGGAGGAAACCAGGTACTGCCCATCACCTGCCCAATACCAACCCTACAGTGATCATGGTGGGGGCAGCATCATGTCTGGAAGAAACCAGGCACTGCCCATCACCTGCCCAATACCAACCCTACAGTGATCATGGTGGGGGCAGCATCATGTCTGGGGGGAAACCAGGCACTGCCCATTACCATCCCTACAGTGATCATGGTGGGGGCAGCATCATGTCTGGAAGAAACCAGGCACTGCCCATCACCTGCCCAATACCAACCCTACAGTGATCATGGTGGGGGCAGCATCATGTCTGGGGGGAAACCAGGCACTGCCCATTACCATCCCTACAGTGATCATGGTGGGGGCAGCATCATGTCTGGAAGAAACCAGGCACTGCCCAATACCATCCCTACAGTGATCATGGTGGGGGCAGCATCATGTCTGGGGGGAAACCAGGCACTGCCCATTACCATCCCTACAGTGATCATGGTGGGGGCAGCATCATGTCTGGAAGAAACCAGGCACTGCCCATCACCTGCCCAATACCAACCCTACAGTGATCATGGTGGGGGCAGCATCATGTCTGGGGGGAAACCAGGCATTGCCCATCACCTGCCCAATACCATCCCTACAGTGATCATGGTGGGGGCAGCATCATGCTGTGGGGAGAGGTAAACTGGTCAGGGTTGAGGGAAAGTTCAATGGAGTAAAGTACAGAGATATTGTAAATGGAAAAAATAAATAAATGAAAAACTGATCCAGAGCTCTGGACCTCAGACTGGATATAATGTTCACCTTACAGCAATGACCCTAAGCACAGAGCGAAGACAACACGGGAGCGGCTTAGAGACAACTCTATGAATGTCCTTGAGGAGCCCAGTCAGAGCCCAAACCCAATAGAACATCTCTGGAGAGACCTGAAAATGGCTTCTACTGGAGGCTGTAATCACTGCTAAAAGGGGCTTTAACTAAGGCCCGAGTTAGGGGTATGAATACTTATGTCACTGCAGGATTGTAGTTTTTCCTTTTCAATAGATTAGGAAATATTGGTAACACCTGTTATTACTTTGTCATTATGGGGGATTGAGGGCAGAATGATGGGGAACATATGGAGGAATAGAACCATTATATACCTTGTAGATATATATAGGGATTATATGCCACGTAGCTATATAGGGGGTTATATGCCACGTAGCTATATAGGGGGTTATATGCCACGTAGCTATATAGGGGGTTATATGCCACGTAGCTATATAGGGGGTTATATGCCACGTAGCTATATAGGGGGTTATATGCCACGTAGCTATATAGGGGGTTATATGCCACGTAGCTATATAGGGGGTTATATGCCACGTAGCTATATAGGGGGTTATATGCCACGTAGCTATATAGGGGGTTATATGCCACGTAGCTATATAGGGGGTTATATGCCACGTAGCTATATAGGGGGTTATATACCACGTAGCTATATAGGGGGTTATATACCACGTAGCTATATAGGGGGTTATATACCACGTAGCTATATAGGGGGTTATATACCACGTAGCTATTTAGGGGGTTATATACCACGTAGCTATTTAGGGGGTTATATACCACGTAGCTATTTAGGGGGTTATATACCACGTAGCTATTTAGGGGGTTATATACCACGTAGCTATTTAGGGGGTTATATACCACGTAGCTATTTAGGGGGTTATATACCACGTAGCTATTTAGGGGTTATATACCACGTAGCTATTTAGGGGTTATATACCACGTAGCTATTTAGGGGTTATATACCACGTAGATATTTAGGGGTTATATACCACGTAGATATTTAGGGGTTATATACCACGTAGATATTTAGGGGTTATATACCACGTAGATATTTAGGGGTTATATACCACGTAGATATATAGGGGTTATATACCATGTAGATATATATAGGGGTTATATACCATGTAGATATATATAGGGGTTATATACCACGTCGATATATAGGGGTTATATACCACGTAGATATATATAGGGGTTATATACCACGTAGATATTTAGGGGTTATATACCATGTAGATATTTAGGGGTTATATACCATGTAGATATTTAGGGGTTATATACCATGTAGATATATAGGGATTATATACCATGTAGATATATAGGGGTTATATACCATGTAGATATATATAGGGGTTATATACCATGTAGATATATATAGGGGTTATATACCATGTAGATATATAGGGGAGATTTATAAAAACCTGTCCAGAGGAGAAGTTGCCCATAGCAACCAATCAGATGGTTTCTTTCATTTTTCAGAGGCCTTGTAAAAATAAAAGAAGCGATCTGATTGGTTGCTATGGGCAACTCAGCAACTTTCCCGGCGGACAGGTTTTGATAATTGTAATAAATCTCCCCCACTGGGATTCTGTGTCACTATTTACGCCTCCTCCATACCTGGTACTGTTGAATAAGCAAAGAGAAAATCGGCCTCCACCGGGATCTTGTATCTGGGACTGGCGTCCGTCTCCATGCAGTCGTTGGTGGGTCCTGAGTCGGTCTGGATCCCCTCATCGAACTCGGAGCCCCGGCAGGCCTGGAACAAGACCAGATCACTCTGTAAGACTCACATTGTTTGTTTTAGAAGATGATGTTGATTTTGGCATCAAAAGACGACGGGTGATGGGCGGGGAGTCCCCCGGGGATCAGACGGTGCCAGGATATCCCAGTGCCAACACTGCTCCCAATGTGCAAGGAGTTTAACTCTGAGTTTACTTGTAACTGATGGGTACAAGACATGACTATCTGTGGTATGGGGATTGATGCATGGCAGATGTTGTTACCCTAGGGGCAGATGGCATTAACCCCTTGTATTCGTGATGCCAGGGTGTGGTTTATCCTCAATACCACCCGAAGGTATACCGCTGGATCCTGGGCTAGGCATGGGGGGCAATAATGACTCTGAAGCCAAGTTACAGACAATGGTAGCTTTACTGAGTGACACATGGTACAGTGTACAGTGTAGCCAGGCCCACAGAGGTGACCAGTGACTTCAGAGACCTTAAAGGGGTACTCCACTGGCCAGCGTTTGGAAGTAAATGTTTTGAATTCTGTTTTTCACGCTGCCGGGGTCGGTCTTGCCCCTCCTGACATCATGGCCATGCCCCCTCCCATAGACTTGCATTGAGGGGGCATGGCCATGATGTCAGGAGGGGCAAGACCGACCCCGGCAGCGTGAAAAACAGAATTCAAAACATTTACTTCCGTTCCGTTTGCATCCGTTATTGTCCGTTTTTTTAAAGTCCATTTTTATTTTTGACAGGAGAAGAACGAGACAAGTCTAGGCAGCTGTGTGAACGCAGCCTTAGGCTCAAGTGCACCTCAGCAAAGACTCAGGAACTAAGAGAGAGAAGAGACTCCTCCCAGGGCTTTTATGGGGAGACTCTGGTGGGGTCCCATTGGTCACCCTTAGGTCACCTGGTCACTGATACCTCCTGGGTAACAATCACATGACAAGTCACATGACAACTGGTAATCACATGTTAACCTTTCTTAAAGATACAACATTCTTATATACATAACATAGGGGATAATATACAATTACAGTAGAACAGATGCAGGGGGGGGCCAGGGGACACTACAGGGAGGCTGCCTGACAGGGAAGCAAGGGTACAGGGTAACAACTCCCGTACTAGGCCACCACATATCCATGGTGCACGGCTACCCCCAGCCCAGAGACCCCTGCTATTTAATGTGGTGGCGGGGTGTGTGGTGCAAGCAGATGTTGTTACCCTAGGGGCAGATGGCATTGACCCCTTGTATTTGTGATGCCAGGGCGTGGTTTAGCCTATAACCACCCGAAGGTATACAGCTGGATCCTGGGCTAGGCACGGGGGCAATAAAGACTCAGACGGCAAGTTACGGACCATGGTAGCTTTACTGAGGGTAGACGGTTGGTAAAGTCTATAGAGTTCAGCCAGGGCCCAAGGAGGTGACCAGTGATGCAGAGACCTTAAGGGCTTGCTGGGACTTGTAGTAGGACTGAACAATTGAATGCAGACCACGCTGACTTGACAGATGACAGGGACTGACTTCACTCATAAAGCTGTGACTTTATCTTACTTGACTTGATGGCGGCTGCAGGACTGGACTTTGAGGTCTCCAACACTCTGGACACACACACTAGACAAGACTGCACTGGACCTCAGCAGAAGAGAGAGAAGATCCACCCAGGGCTTATATGGGGAGACTAGCAGGGAGCCCATAGGTCACCCCTGGGATCACCTGGTCACTGGTACCTCCTGGGTAACAATCACATGACATATCACATGGTATAACTCTTAAAGCAACATTACATTTTATAACACTTTACATGGTAAAACATATTTACAATGGGGAAACAAGTGCAGGGGCCTTGGGGACATGGAAGGAGGCTGCCTGACAGGACAGCAGGAGCACGGGGTAACACCACCCGTACTGGGCCACCACAAACTCCCCCTCTTAATTAAAGTAGTCCGTGATGCCAAGTCCTGGAGGGCAGAGGACTGAAGTGGCCACTGAGGCCTACTGACAGCTCCTGGGACATTTATGCACAATGTCCTTCTCAGGTCTGGATTATGAAACGAGATAAGGTTGAGTCCATGTGGCACGGTGAATGTCCATTCATGCTCTTTAAACATGTGGGGTTAATTTGACTTTGTAACTGCTTTCTGAAGACACTCACAATAATATACATATCAATATACATAGACTCACGGATTGGGCTGCCGGAGGTTATCTACCCAATGCATTGGCTGCTGGGGCCCCTCGGTTCTCAACTCTTCTCCCCAGAACTCAATATAGTTATTACACTATACAACAGTGTTACCTTTACATTTATCAATTCTGTCACTCTACGTGCATTATCTAGATATCAGGTGAACCCTCTGGCCAGTAGAGAACCCTGTACACGTGGACAGGAGAGAAAACATAAGACATATAACTGTATATATTTAAAACTTGTGGACTGGGATTACAAATAATGTTACAGTCCTATCTTAACTATTTGCATATGTGTAGACTACTTTAACCATATATGAACTGACTATGTTTCGTATATAACGTTACATTATAAGTTATTCTTTGTACCTGGCAGGAATTTGTCCTTGTGTCGACCGTTGGGATCTACGTGTGGTGTCCCGGTACAGGACCTTGTCCTGTCCCTGTCCTAAGTCCCCTCAGTTAGAGTTCCTCCATTCCCCAGGGCTCTCCTGCAGGACTGTCCCCCCCTTGCTTATCAATTACTCCCTTATATAATGCATTATAAATGTATTGTACCTATTGTTCAGTATGTACATAGAGATGGTATAAATGTTTAGGACCTTCCAGGGTCATGTGATACTGTCATGTGATGTACCCAGAGTTCCCTGGGTACAGGACCTCAAGGCTTGTCAGCCAATGGGCTGTAGTCCAGCCTCCTTAGTATATAAGAGGCTGTAGTCTCTAAATTCACTCTTGGTACCTGCTCTTCTCTCTTGAGACCAGGACACTAAAGAAGCACAATCAGCTTCTACTAAATTCATCTCAACTAGGCCAAAGCCTAAGGAACCTGCAGCCATCTACAATTCCTAGTGACTACTATTCCACTCAAAGCATATAATTAGTAGCACAGTGGTCTGCATAAATCTCAATACTACAAGTCCCAGCAAAGCCTGTGAGGTATCCTGCATCCCGGTTACCTCAAGAGAAACTGTATATTTGTAAAGACTGTTCTATGACAAGTTCAAGTAAAAGTTCCAGTTATCTCATAAATTCTGCTGTGGACATTCCATTTATTTCCTGCCGTTTTTGTGCCGGTTGTTGGCAGGGCCTCATTCAGAAAACAACCGCACCCTGGCGTCACGACAAATCAAGGGTTAATACCACCAGACCCTGTAACACCATTGCCTCACCCAGTCACCACAACTCTTTTGGGGTCCTACGAACAGGATACGGGTGTGTGCCTTTAATAACTTTGCTACCCTGACCACTCGCAATGAAAAACAGGCGTATGCCGTTATTGCAAGAGCCATATTCCTCCCCCTGTGCAGGAATGTGTTTTATGAACTGCCCAGAAGTATCACAAGTAGCGATTAAAATTGCGCCCATATGTGTACATGAAATTGTGTTTAGCTGGGGCGCTACAAAAAGTAAGGGGGAGGTGAAGATTGTCTTTCTGTGGCCATGTGCAAATTCCGCAGCGAAGCCATGCTGCGCTCTCTTCTGCAACAAGTACCTGCAAGAGTTAATGACTTACCTGAAAAACACGCAAAAATGTCCTGCGCTGGTCCGCGACCCGCCCCTGGGCATGGACATCAAGTGGCCGTTCCAATGCTGAAGTGGAACCTTTCTGCACTACTCGTGTTCGCCGGGGGACAGGAAGTCAGCGCTGCACTGATGACATCCTTCCGGCCGGCCGCCATTTTGTCGGAGCCTCTTATCAAAGAGATTGCGCAGTCAGCCCTCTTCAGTCCGGAACAGGCAACAAGGAGTACAGAGATCACGGAGCCCCCCGAGACATCTGAGAAGAGTCCTAAGATGGCGCTGAGTCAGTGGAAAGCTGCCGCGGCACAACTATTTCAGGAACTCGCTGACTGCTTGCAGCAGTTGTCCCTTGGGGCCAAGGAGGCCTGCAACCTGCCTCCGCTTCCAGAGGATGACAAGTTGCCAGCTACCCCAAAAGGGGCATCACCAGCGACACCAGCGACGGCATCACCGGTGAGACTGTCCCCTCACCACAGGACATGGGGATCCTGGGCCGAGATTCCTACCGAAGAATCCGACGTAAGTACATCGGCTGAAGCCGCCTTTTCTTCTTCCTCAAGCCCAGAGAGAAAGGTCCTACCTGCCTAAAAGATACCACTCCCTAGAGCGAGAGGAGATTGTGGAGTACACCCCAGTCATGAGTCTGTGGGGTGAATGGGCTGCAGCCGTAACTAGGCCCAAAAATCCAACGCAGATTCCATTCACCTACTTTCCATCTGATGATTGGTACACAGATCCCTACAGGATTCGGCCAAAAAGGTCTACAGATGCCACTGGTGGGGAGGAGCAGTACCTGTCCGAGGCGCCCGTGATGGCTCCAAAATATCTGAAGAAATCAAGCTCCATCTCATCCTTAATGGAGAATGTGCCCAGGCCTACTCCCCCAGAGGAGGTGAGGCCTACTCAGCGGGCACCAACATATGTGCCGCGGCCTACTCCCCCTGTGGAGGTTTGGCCAAACCAGTTAGCACCTACACTTGTTCCTGTGGCCTTAGCTGCCGAGGTCAACGTAGTGGTAAATGTAAATCCCACTATAGCCCAGTCAAGGTTAACCAATGTGACATGGGATACTTATGTCAATCCTATGCGGTTAACCCCAACCTCGTGCTCCAAGATACATGTCCCAGGGATGGAAGCACGCCGACCGGCATGGTTGGGAGGCCGGGAAGAATATCTTCTGACACTATATTTTTGCTTGCCATTAACTGTGTGGTACACCAGTACCTTTATTTTGTTGCAGATTTTCCGGTTTTGTAGCCAGTTCCAAGATGAAGTGCCTGGCAGGACTATGCCAAGAGGTTCACCTGTTAAGCAACGTAACCTTCATAAGTTTGTGCCCGGCCCCTGGCCGAGAGACTTCTTGCCTGAGGAGATCCTAGTAAGTTTGTACCCGACATAGCTGTGTTTTTATTCAGTACTCTATAATGTAAGTGGACTGTAGAGCCTTACATGACCGTCTATGTAAATGATCTTGAAGTAATATATTTTTGTGCTCAAAATTTTGCACACCAACAGCAGGTAAATGTAACCTGAATATCCCAAGTGTTGTGCTACTAACAGGTAACCTTTGTATTCCAAGCAAATAAAATGTCAAATATATAAATGGTATTATTATACAGAAGCACAAAATTCCTGTATGGGAAAAAAAAAATATATATATATATATTATATATATATATATATGCATTCCTTGTAGATGTTATAGTGTTTTCTTAAAGGTGCTCTCCCAGCTCCTCCTGGAGTAACAATAAACGCCACCCTTCACTAGCGCCTAATCGAAACATACCAATCAGATATCAAGACTGACTTCACATTCATAAAATTCAGTGTACACATAATTCAGTACATAAACTTCATTAGTGTATATTCAAAGTCCAGTACACATAACTAGTAACATATGCACAAACAAACAAAAATTGAGTCTTAGGGACTGTAACATGTTCCATATCAGTCCATACCACTGTTATGCACAAATGTCATGTACTAACGTGTTCTTTTGTCTTTACATGTTCAGGATGCTCTTCCTGGCCAGAAGGTATTCCTGTAGCTAACTAAAAAAAAATACACGCATCCAGAAAGGTAACAGTATGCTTAATTGTTATCTAGATCAAGAGTTCTAGGGGTAAGTGTGTAGCACCGATAGACCCTAGTAGCTAAGGCATTGGGCAGAAAGCCTCAGGCAACCCAATCCGCAACCAGTGTATAACAAATGGAAATAATATGTGGTATTATATCAAATGCATGTCAACAAAAAGGTAACAGTGAGATTAATTACAGCATTACACAGTCATTATACATACTTCATGTCAAGAGTCAGAGATTTCATACTCAAATATCCACGTCAGTCAAATGTCATATGTCAATAAAATTTTCAGCTATAGATGGATGTTATAGCCGGGATGTAATTAATTAAATTTCATGCATAGTCCGTAGATGCATTTTCTCATAAAGTAAAATAGCGATACCAAAAGGAATAAAAATATATATGTAACACCAATAACATGATAACTAGTATTGCTAATATTATTTAGTAAGTTCTAAAAAGAAAAAAAATTACTTATCCCATCCTGTTCATCCTATTCGTGAATAAGGACTAATGTTATCCTGTTCGTGAGTAAGTACTAGTACCATCTTGTTCGCAAAGGAGTTCTCGTCATTATAATATATTCTGTTCGTGAATCAATTCCAGCCATCCTCTTCGTGTACCAGTTCTAGAGCATGTATAGACATTATCTAAATGCACAGAGACTCTAAATATTTTCTTCATCAGCCTGAACTTGGACATTTGGATTAATGCTTCAGGACTGCATCTGGCCCTATGGCTATTCCGTCCCTCTACCTCAGGGGACATACGTCGAGGATGACTCGTTTTAAGTAAGGGGGTTTGTGGTGTCCCGGTACAGAACTTTGTCTTGTTCCTGTCCTGCGTCCCCTCAGAGTTCCTCCATTCCACAGGGCTCTCCTGCAGGGCTTACCCTTTGCTCACCTCCTATAAATGGATTGTAAGTGTATGGAGGTATATAAACATAATTTATATAAAACCAGTCCTCAAGGTACAATTTGAAAGTAAGAAAAATAGGTAAAATAAGAGTTGGTCCAGTAAAAGTTAATATATGGTATTTATTAGATACAACAATTAATTAGAATGAATATATATAATATAGGACAACCTATAAAACCCCAGCAGGGCCCTTGCATGGGGTATAGGGGTCCAAGAGAATGGTAGGAATGGTAAAAAAAAAAAATGTAGGGGTATGCTGTATATCGAAACAGTTATTAACAGTCTCTGGTATAGATAAAATTTATTCGGTTGGAGCGCTTATTGGTCAATTTGTTACAGTTCAATAAAAAAATGTTTAGAAAGTTCAGCGTTGAAGTGAAAGAATACTGTGATAATAAGCTGGTAGGTTGTCACAGTTCATTCATAAATTGAGGATACAAAGTTGTTTAATGATGCAGTGTAACAATATTGATACAGTTCATGTGACAGTATACAGATGTTATCACAGCTCAGTCGTCGGTAGGTGATATAAAGTTATTGTAGGAGAGCGCTGCACTGAGGTATCGTACTGAGTCTGAACGGCTGTTTATGATAGGGTTCAGTGCACAGCACCACTCACCGGCTCCTAAGAGGAACGAGACAGGATAGCCGGGCACGGCTGGGCAGTCGGCACAGATGGATAAGTGCCTGTCCGGCAGTTGGGTGGCTGAGTCCTGGGCTGGCACGGCTGGCGTCCGGCCTATTGAAGTAGATGTCCTGGACTCCTGCCGCTGGGTGTTCCAGAGCTGGTTACGGGAGTGGTGATCTGTGATGGCGTCCTCGTGTCTGAACAGAGCGCTAACTGCGTGCGTGATGCGGTGGTCACCGAACAAAAGGGCATCCAGCAGTTGCGAATGCCGGAATGGCAAATTGATTCGGATTATCGATATACAGTATATTATCGGATAGCTATACGCGTTTCAAGGCCTCGGGCCTTTTCTTCAGTAGCAATGGGAATGTATTAAGAAGAAATTATAGAACTATTTATAGTGTCTGTACTGTGATGTCATTATCGTTTTGGGTCGGTGTAAAAACCTGGAAATCAGGTGGTGATTGTAAGAGATGGTTACTGGACCGTGACAAAAAAATAGAAAGAAAAGGAAAATTAAGTATAGGTATGAGAAGAGAAAGGAATTAAAGTATGAGTTGAAAATAAAGTTGGTATATATTCATTAAATTGTGTATGTAAGGTCTTATAAAAATTCATTAATTATTAAGAGGAGATCATGGATACAGAAATATTACATTTTTGGAAATAACAGATGAAATATAGTAATAGTACATATATATATATATATATATATACAGTAAACACAGTATACACATACATATATGTGCATACATGTGCCAAGCACAGTCAGCATAACTCAATTCATCTTACATAGGCCAAAGCCTAAAGAACCTGCAGCCACTAAAACCGTGAGTTATCAAGCTCTATCTACAATTCCTAGTGACTACTATTCCACTCAAAGCATATAATTAGTAGCACAGTGGTCTGCATAAATCTCAATACTACTAGTCCCAGCAAAGCCTGTGAGGTATCCTGCATCCCGGTTACCTCAAGAGAAACTGAATAATTGTAAGGACTGTTTCCTGAGAAGTTTAAGTAAAAGTTCCAGTTATCTCATAAATCCTGCTGTGGACATTCCAATATTTATTTCCGGCTGTTTTTGGGCCAGTTGTCGGCAGGGCCTCATTCAGAAAACAACCGCACCCTGGCGTCACGACAAATCAAGGGTTAATACCACCAGACCCTGTAACACCATTGCCTTACCCATTCACCACACTTACATCTGTGATGAAGCTGCCATTTTAATTCTACATAACCATGTATCAAGTCTGAACAACGCCCTGTGATTCTGCACAGTCCTCTCTATCCCCTCCCTGCACTCATCTCTATCATCATAGAGAGAACTGTGTGGTCATACAGTTACAGATGCACAGTCCTCTCTTTCCCCTCCCTGCACTCATCTCTATGATCATAGAGAGAACTGTGTGGTCATATATTACAGCTGCACAGTCCTCTCTATCCCCTCCCTGCACTCATCTCTATCATCATAGAGAGAACTGTGTGGTCATATATTACAGCTGCACAGTCCTCTCTATCCCCTCCTTGCACTCACCTCTATGATCAAAGAGAGAACTGTGGGGTCATACAGTTACAGATGCACAGTCCTCTCTATCCCCTCCCTGCACGCATCTCTATGATCATATAGAGCAGTGTTTCCCAACCAGGGTGCCTCTAGATGTTGCAAAACTACAACTCCCAGCATGCCTGGACAGCTTCGGATGTCCAGGCATGCTGGGAGTTGTAGTCTTGCAACCTCTGGAGGCACCCTGGTTGGGAAACACTGATAGAGAACTGTGTGGTCATACAGTTACAGCTGCACAGTCCTCTCTATCCCCTCCCTGCACTCATCTCTATGATCATAGAGCGAACTGTGTGGTCATACAGTTACAGATGCACAGTCTTCTCTATCCCCTCCCTGCACTCATCTCTATGATCATAGAGAGAACTGTGTGGTCATATATTACAGCTGCACAGTCCTCTCTATCCCCTCCCTGCACTCATCTCTATTTTCATAGAGAGAACTGTGTGGTCATATATTACAGCTGCACAGTCCTCTCTATCTCCTCCCTGCACTTATCTCTATTATCATAGAGAGAACTGTGTGGTCATACAGTTACAGCTGCACAGTCCTCTCTATCCCCTCCTTGCACTCATCTCTATGATCAAAGAGCGAACTGTGTGGTCATACAGTTACAGATGCACAGTCCTCTCTATCCCCTCCCGGCACTCATCTCTATGATCAAAGAGAGAACTGTGTGGTCATACAGTTACAGCTGCACAGTCCTCTCTATCCCCTCCCTGCACTCCTCTCTATGATCATAGAGACAACTGAGTGGTCATATATTACAGCTGCACAGTCCTCTCTATCCCCTCCCTGCACTCACTGTAGCTGTAAGTAACAATTCCTGAGGATTACATTGTAACACATACTCAGCTTGGTGTTAATGTGTCGTCCCAGCACCGGGGGCTGGGAATCTCCTCGGGCACGCCTGCTGCTCCTATGATGGGCCAACTGTTCAATTGTTTACTGTGTTTATGCACTTGGCTGTATTCACCATATTACTGTGTGATCTGTGTACTGTACCCTTAAGAAAGGAGATGCAGAGTAACCAGGTGACCCTTATTGACCAATGGGAACCCCCGAATTGCCACAGTTTAGTTCAGTCAGAGCTAAGCTCCTGAGCTCCAGAACTCCATATGAGCTACAGTGTGGAAAGGAGTGGGAAGGAGCGTGAGGTGATCCTAAAGAAAATCTGTTCATCAAGGCAGCCCACCATTCTGCAAGTGTTCTCCATACAGGAGTTGGTAAGTCATACCCTGGCAGTGTCAGAAATTGGACCTTAGCAGAACCCTAGTCAGCGTGGGCTCTCTCTTAATCTCCAAGTCTCAAGTCTATCTAGTTCAAGTGGGTTAAAAGCACAATAAGTCCCAGCAAGGCAACAGACAACATCTACTCCTGCTTCAGTTAAAGACAGTTATCTGTAATCCAGCGTTTGTGTGTTTATTGCCCCGTGCCTGGCCCAGCAGACGCTTTCTCCACCTAAGACCGTGTATAGGCTAACAGTGCCCTGGTGTCACAAATTTACAAGTATACCTTGCACCTCCTGTATCACCACATTAATCCTAGGATTGTTTGCCAGTCCTGTCCCTCTGTGCCAGCTGGATAACGTCCACAGTCATGGCTGACATCACAGAAAAGTCCCCACAAGGTTACATAACTTGTCTCTACTGTACACAATGGCATAAGGTGGCCGGGAGCCAATGAAATCTCTCTATGCAATTCTGGCTGTTAATAGATTTTAAGTGCCACGCGTCACCTGACTCCTGGGAATACAGCGCCATCTGACCACAGAGCAATCAATGACACACTGTAACCCCCCCGCCTCCCCAAAACGACAGCATTGTGCCCATCTCGACAGACAGAAAATGCAGTACATAGTATTTCCAGCAGGAGATTCCTTAAAGGGGTATTCCGGGATAGGGGATAAGATGTATGATCGTAGGGGTCCCACCGCTGGGGACCCCCCGCGATCTCGGTGCAGCCCCAGGCATTCTGTGCCAGGCGCTACTTCCGACACGGGGATGGGGACGTAATGTCACGGCCACGCCCCTAGTGACGTGACACCACGCCCCCTCCATTCATGTCTATGGGAGGGGGCGTGACAGTCGTCACGCCCCCTCCCATAGACATGAATGGAGAGGGCATGGCGTCACGTCACTGGGGGGCATGGCTGGAATACCCCTTTAAAGCAGATTCCCCAGACACACTGAGGCCCCTTTGTTCTGGTAAAGTCCCAGATTATTTAAAACTGGGATTTCGAGTTTTCAATGTCAATAAATCATTATTTTAAAACAAAAAATGACTTTGTGTTTCGGCACATTTCCCATTTACAGTAGGGGCCGGCGCGCATAAGAAGATAAAATTCCACTATTAATGGCATCTTAAAATCCAAGAAAGAATCCGTAAGTGCATGGTGGTGGGTACAGGTGAATTACAGCATGGAAAGAGCCAAAGCGGTTTGATCTGATTAACATTAGATTAAGACAGTGTTTCCAAATCAGGGTGCCTCCAGCTGTGGCAAAAATACAACTCCCAGCATGCCCAAACAGCCGAAGGAAACAAAGAAACCCTGCTTTATAGATTGATGACTTTTGCAGTACGGTGCGGATTATAGTGTCTGCTCTGTGGCGTTGTCTCCAGCATTCTATATTTGTGTTTCCTAGCACTTTGTTTAGTTCCTAGTCAATCCGGGCATGCTGGGAGTTGTAGTTTTGCAACAGCAGAAGGCACATTGGTTTGGAAACACTGCTATAAAGATTGCTGATTTTTTCAGTATGGTGCGGATTATAGTGTATGCTCTGTGCAGCTGTCTCCAGCATTCTGTGTGTGTTTTCTAGTGCCTTGTTTAGTTTCTAATCAGTCTGGGCATGCTGGGAGTTGTAGTTTTGCAACAGCAGGAGGCACACTGGTTGGGAAACCGTGCATTGTAGACTCCTGACATTTTCCGCATGGTGCGGATTATAGTGTATATTCTGTGGAGTTGTTTCCATCATTCTATATGGGTTTCCTAGTGCCTTGTTTAGTTTCCAGTCAGTCCAGGCATGCTGGGAGTTGTAGTTTTGCAACAGCAGGAGGCACACTGGTTGGGAAACTGTGCATTATAGACTCCTGACATTTGCCGCATGGTGCGGATTATAGTGTATATTCTGTGGAGTTGTTTCCATCATTCTATATGGGTTTTCTAGTGCCTTGTTTAGTTTCTAGTCAGTCCAGGCATGCTTGGAGTTGTAGTTTTGCAACAGCAGGAGGCACACTGGTTGGGAAACTGTGCATTATAGACTCCTGACATTTGCCGCATGGTGCGGATTATAGTGTATATTCTGTGGAGTTGTTTCCATCATTCTAGATGGGTTTCCTAGTGCCTTGTTAAGTTTCTAGTCAGTCCAGGCATGCTGGGAGTTGTAGTTTTGGAAAAGCTGGAGGCACTCTGGTTGGGAAACACTGAATAAAGAGCTAGATCAGCTCGAAATGCATTGGTTTCTTTCTCGTTATGCTGTAATTCACCTGTAACCCCCTTTTTGATTTTTTTGTTTTTTTAATGGATTTTAAGATGTAATTAACCCATTTCCACCTTATAACGAATATTTCTGTCCTGGGCGGGAATGCGTTAACGCAAAATGACATATACTTACATCATGGAGTGTTAAGCATCTATGATGCGAGCACAAGAGCTGTGCTCGCTTCATACACGGTGAGGAGTGGCTGCTATGAGCAGCCAGGACCCACCGCTAATGCCAGAGATTAGATCTCTTTATATACAGGCAGTCTGTTCTGATCAGTGCTATGCTATGACACTTAAACTGTGTAATAAAAAAATTCCAGGTAATAGTTCCCTATAAGGAAAAAAAATGTAAATAATAATAATAATTAGAGACGAGCGAACTTACAGTAATTCGATTTGTCACGAACTTCTCGGCTCGGCAGTTGATGACTTTTCCTGCATAAATTAGTTCAGCTTTCAGGTGCTCGGGTGGGCTGGAAAAGGTGGATACATTCCTAGGAAAGAGTCTCCAGCCCACCGGAGCACCTGAACGCTGAACTAATTTATGCAGGAAAAATTCAGCAACTACTGAGCCGAGAAGTTCGTGACGAATCGAATTACTGGAAAGTCGCTCATCTCTGTAAATAATAAACATAATAATAATAATAATAATAAAAATAATAATAAATACAAATAATAAAAATAATAAACATAAAAATAATAAAAATGATAATAAATAATAAAAATAAAAAATAAAATAATAATAAATAATAATAAAAATAAAAATAAAAATAATAATAATAAATAATACAAATAAAAATAATAAATAATACAAATAAAAATAATAATAAATAAAAAAATAATAAAAATAAATAATAATAAAATAAATAATAAATAAAAATAATAAAATAATAATAAATAATAAAAATAATAATAATAACATTAATAATAATAAAAATAATGATAAAATTATAATAAAAATTAAAATAATAATGTAAACAAAAATAAACATATTTGGTGTTGCTGCATGTGGAAATGTGCAAACTATGCCTGTGTTTTACAACCAGGGTTCCTCCAGCTTTTGCAAAACTACAACTCCCAGCATGCCCGCACAGCCCTTGGCTGTGCGGGCATGCTGGGAGTTGTAGTTTTGCAGCAGCTGGAGGCACCCTGGTTGTAAAACACTGAACTATGCAATGGAAACACTGTGAAATCCCATTAAATTACTTTCACAGCTGAGGGTTTGTTACTAAGCATCCAGTGCTAAAAGCTCCTCCCTCTACAGTGGAGTGAGACCGCCCACGAGGAGCTGGGTCGGACTATTGAAACAATTTTTTGCATTCAATTATCCATCTAGAATATAGAGCAAAAAATGGTGGGCAGCGCCAAAGGAGACGATACCTGGATGAAGAAGAGCTTTGGTTTCCCAACAAGGCTTTTACACTTATCTCCTCGGAATAGGGTGGTCAGAGTCTTTATTGCCATCGCCCCATCGGTGCCGTAGATTTGCCCTTCCTCGCCGTGGCTCAGGAGGATGCAAGCAAAGCAGGCGCTGTCGCTGTGATTCTGTTGCGCCACTGGGGAGAAAGAAGCATTTATTATCATCATGTGTGGGAAAGCTGGGTAGGGTGACTATTTCAGTGTCTCACAACCAGGGTGCCTCCAGCTGTTGCAAAACTACAACTCCCAGCCTGCCCGGACAGCTGTATCTGAATAAACAGTATGGACGGTACAACTACCACTCCCACTGGATCACAGACCCTTGCCATGTGCACCTCTTGTCATTATATTTAACTCTTTGTTATGTAGATTTTTTGCCTTTTTGTGGTAAAAGGTAGAAAGGTGGGGGTGGGGGGACATCGTGTGAAGTGTCAGGTAACAAGGGGCGGTGTGAGAGGAGGAGGAGGAGGAGACATTGAGACACTGAACCTCCTCACCGCAACAAACTCACTTCACCTACTCACCGCAAACTAAGCGCATCTCCTCATCGCAACAAACTCTGTGCACCTACTCACCGCAACAAACTCACCGCTACAAACTCACTACACCTACTCACCGCAACAAACTCACTGCACCTCCTCACCGCAACAAACTCACTGCACCTCCTCACCGCAACAGACTCACCGCCACAAACTCACTGCACCTCCTCACCGCAACAAACTCACTGCAACAAACTCAGTGCACCTACTCACCACTCAGTCACCGCAACAAACTCACTGCACCTCCTCACCGCCATAAAGTCACTGCACCTCCTCACCATTATACAGCAGTGTTTCCATTTCTTCGCACTTTTTGTCGTTATAAACCGATACATCGAATCCCAGGTTCTTAAAACAGCGAAAGAGATCACCGGCGTCTTTATCCGTCCCATTACGTGTGCACATTCCTGAGTGATGATAGAGATGAATAAATAATACAATCCTCCTATCCATCACTAGAGATCAGCGGTGACATCACTGAGAATACAGCCTATCCATCACTAGAGATCAGCGGTGACATCACTGAGAATACAGCCTATCCATACACTAGAGATCAGCGGTGACATCACTGAGAATACAGCCTATCCATTCACTAGAGATCAGCGGTGACATCACTGAGAATACAACCTATCCATCACTAGAGATCAGCGGTGACATCACTGAGAATACAACCTATCCATCACTAGAGATCAGTGGTGACATCACTGAGAATACAGCCTATCCATCACTAGAGATCAGCGGTGACATCACTGAGAATACAACCTATCCATCACTAGAGATCAGCGGTGACATCACTGAGAATACAGCCTATCCATCACTAGAGATCAGCGGTGACATCACTGAGAATACAGTCTATCCATCACTAGAGATCAGCGGTGACATCACTGAGAATACAGCCTATCCATCACTAGAGATCACCGGTGACATCACTGAGAATACAGCCTATCCATCACTAGAGATCAGTGGTGACATCACTGAGAATACAGCCTATCCATCACTAGAGATCAGTGGTGACATCACTGAGAATACAGCCTATCCATCACTAGAGATCAGCGGTGACATCACTGAGAATACAGCCTATCCATCACTAGAGATCAGCGGAGACATCACTGAGAATACAGCCTATCCATCACTAGAGATCAGCGGTGACATCACTGAGAATACAGCCTATCCATCACTAGAGATCAGCAGTGACATCACTGAGAATACAGCCTATCCATCACTAGAGATCAGTGGTGACATCACTGAGAATACAGCCTATCCATCACTAGAGATCAGCGGTGACATCACTGAGAATACAGCCTATCCATCACTAGAGATCAGCGGAGACATCACTGAGAATACAGCCTATCCATCACTAGAGATCAGCGGTGACATCACTGAGAATACAGCCTATCCATCACTAGAGATCAGCGGTGACATCACTGAGAATACAGTCTATCCATACACTAGAGATCAGCGGTGACATCACTGAGAATACAGCCTATCCATCACTAGAGATCAGCAGTGACATCACTGAGAATACAGTCTATCCATCACTAGAGATCAGCGGTGACATCACTGAGAATACAACCTATCCATCACTAGAGATCAGCGGTGACATCACTGAGAATACAGCCTATCCATCACTAGAGATCAGCGGTGACATCACTGAGAATACAGCCTATCCATCACTAGAGATCAGTGGTGACATCACTGAGAATACAGCCTATCCATCACTAGAGATCAGTGGTGACATCACTGAGAATACAGCCTATCCATCACTAGAGATCAGCAGTGACATCACTGAGAATACAGCCTATCCATCACTAGAGATCAGCGGTGACATCACTGAGAATACAGTCTATCCATACACTAGAGATCAGCGGTGACATCACTGAGAATACAACCTATCCATCACTAGAGATCAGCGGTGACATCACTGAGAATACATCCTATCCATCACTAGAGATCAGCGGTGACATCACTGAGAATACAGCCTATCCATCACTAGAGATCAGCGGTGACATCACTGAGAATACAGTCTATCCATACACTAGAGATCAGCGGTGACATCACTGAGAATACAACCTATCCATCACTAGAGATCAGCGGTGACATCACTGAGAATACATCCTATCCATCACTAGAGATCAGCGGTGACATCACTGAGAATACAACCTATCCATCACTAGAGATCAGCGGTGACATCACTGAGAATACAGCCTAATCATCACTAGAGATCAGCGGTGACATCACTGAGAATATATCCTATCCATCACTAGAGATCAGCGGTGACATCACTGAGAATACAACCTATCCATCACTAGAGATCAGCGGTGACATCACTGAGACTACAGCCTATCCATCACTAGAGATCAGCGGTGACATCACTGAGAATACAACCTATCCATCACTAGAGATCAGCGGTGACATCACTGAGAATACAACCTATCCATCACTAGAGATCAGCGGTGACATCACTGAGAATACAGCCTATCCATCACTAGAGATCAGCGGTGACATCACTGAGAATACAGCTTATCCATCACTAGAGATCAGCGGTGACATCACTGAGAATACAACCTATCCATCACTAGAGATCAGCGGTGACATCACTGAGAATACAACCTATCCATCACTAGAGATCAGCAGTGACATCACTGAGAATACAGCCTATCCATCACTAGAGATCAGTGGTGACATCACTGAGAATACAGCCTATCCATCACTAGAGATCAGCGGTGACATCACTGAGAATACAGCTTATCCATCACTAGAGATCAGCGGTGACATCACTGAGAATACAGCCTATCCATTCACTAGAGATCAGCGGTGACATCACTGAGAATACAGCCTATCCATACACTAGAGATCAGCAGTGACATCACTGAGAATACAGCCTATCCATCACTAGAGATCAGCGGTGACATCACTGAGAATACAGCCTATCCATCACTAGAGATCAGTGACATCACTGAGAATACAGCCTATCCTTCACTAGACATCAGCGGTGACATCACTGAGAATACAGCCTATCCTTCACTAGAGATCAGCGGTGACATCACTGAGAATACAGCCTATCCATCACTAGAGATCAGCGGTGACATCACTGAGAATACAGTCTATCCATTCACTAGAGATCAGCGGTGACATCACTGACAATACAGCCTATCCATTCACTAAAGATCAGCGGTGACATCACTGACAATACATCCTATCCATCACTAGAGATCAGCGGTGACATCACTGAGAATACAGCCTATCCATTCACTAGAGATCAGCGGTGACATCACTGAGAATACAGCCTATCCATCACTAGAGATCAGCGGTGACATCACTGAGAATACAGTCTATCCATACACTAGAGATCAGCGGTGACATCACTGAGAATACAGCCTATCCATCACTAGAGATCAGCGGTGACATCACTGAGAAAACATCTTATCCATCACTAGAGATCAGCGGTGACATCACTGAGAATACAGCCTATAGATCACTAGAGATCAGCGGTGACATCACTGAGAATACAGCCTATCCATCACTAGAGATCAGCGGCGACATCACTAGAGATCAGCGGTGACATCACTGAGAATACAGCCTATCCATCACTAGAGATCAGCGGTGACATCACTGAGAATACAGCCTATCCATCACTAGAGATCAGCGGTGACATCACTGAGAATACAGCCTATCCATCACTAGAGATCAGCGGTGACATCACTGAGAATACAGCCTATCCATCACTAGAGATCAGCGGTGACATCACTAGAGATCAGCGGTGACATCACTGAGAATACAGCCTATCCATCACTAGAGATCAGCGGTGACATCACTGAGAATACAGCCTATCCATCACTAGAGATCAGCGGTGACATCACTAGAGATCAGCGGTGACATCACTGAGAATACAGCCTATCCATTCACTATCCCGCCTGTACCGCACACATAGAACCGCCATCACCTGTCCTCTCATTGAAGTTCTTGTTGTTGATGATGATACATTTGCCGACTTTCCCATAATTCATTGTGTACTGATGTTCTTTGTTAATAATTCGCTGGATCTCTCTGGACGTTTTCTCTGAGTCATTTTTCTTTTTTCTAGAAGGAGAAAAAAAAAATAATTAAGATTGTGTTATAAATCACTACAACTCCCAGCATGCCCGGACTGACTAGAAACAAGGCACTAGGAAACACACACATAGAGCAGACATTATAATCCGCACCATGCTGCAAAAGTCAGCAATCTATAAAGCATAGCAGGCAGACTGCTACATGTGCACATGACCCAACCAACTGCACACAGTGCTCCTAATATATCCAATACTACACTGCAGTCACAGGAGGCGCTATAGGCTACAACAAGATTACTGCAGACTGTAGGAAATTACCTCATAGCAGTGACAGCCACAGTGCCCCCCCATAACAGTGACAGCCACAGTGCCCCCCCCATAACAGTGACAGCCACAGTGCCCCCCATAACAGTGACAGCCACAGTGCCCCCCCCATAACAGTGACAGCCACAGTGCCCCCCCCCATAACAGTGACAGCCACAGTGCCCCCCCCCATAACAGTGACAGCCACAGTGCCCCCCCCATAACAGTGACAGCCACAGTGCCCCCCCCATAACAGTGACAGCCACAGTGCCCCCCCATAACACTGACAGCCACACAGTGCCCCCACAACACTGACAATCACAGTGCCCCCACAACAGTGACAGCCACAGTGCGCCCCACAACAGAGACAGCCACAGTGCCCCCCATAACAGAGACAGCCACAGTGCCCCCCCCATAACACTGAAAGCCACAGTGCCCCCCCATAACAGAGACAGCCACAGTGCCCCCCCCCCCATAACAGAGACAGCCACAGTGCCCCCCCCAACAGAGACAGCCACAGTGCCCCCCCCAACAGAGACAGCCACAGTGCCCCCCCCATAACACTGACAGCCACAGTGCCCCCCCCCATAACACTGACAGCCACAGTGCCCCCCCCCATAACACTGACAGCCACAGTGCCCCCCCCCATAACACTGACAGCCACAGTGCCCCCCCATAACACTGACAGCCACAGTGCCCCCCCATAACACTGACAGCCACAGTGCCCCCCATAACACTGACAGCCACAGTGCCCCCCATAACACTGACAGCCACAGTGCCCCCCATAACACTGACAGCCACAGTGCCCCCCCATAACACTGACAGCCACAGTGCCCCCCCATAACACTGACAGCCACAGTGCCCCCCCCATAACACTGACAGCCACAGTGCCCCCCCATAACACTGACAGCCACAGTGCCCCCCCATAACACTGACAGCCACAGTGCCCCCCCATAACACTGACAGCCACAGTGCCCCCCCATAACACTGACAGCCACAGTGCCCCCCCATAACACTGACAGCCACAGTGCCCCCCCATAACACTGACAGCCACAGTGCCCCCCCATAACACTGACAGCCACAGTGCCCCCATAACACTGACAGCCACAGTGCCCCCATAACACTGACAGCCACAGTGCCCCCCATAACACTGACAGCCACAGTGCCCCCCATAACACTGACAGCCACAGTGCCCCCCATAACACTGACAGCCACAGTGCCCCCATAACACTGACAATCACAGTGCCCCCATAACACTGACAGTCACAGTGCCCCCATAACAGAGATACTTTGCTCCCCATAATAGAGACAGCTACAGTGCCCCCATAACACTGACAACCACAGTGCCCCCATAACACTGACAGCCACAGTGCCCCCCATAACACTGACAGCCACAGTGCCCCCATAACAGAGATACTTTGCTCCCCATAATAGAGACAGCTACAGTGCCCCCATAACACTGACAACCACAGTGCCCCCATAACAGAGGCAGCCACAGTGTCCCCATAACAGAGACAGCCACAGTGCCCCCATAACAGAGACAGCCACAGTGCCCCCATAACAGAGACAGCCACAGTGCCCCCATAACAGAGACAGCCACAGTGCCCCCATAACAGAGACAGTCACAGTGCCCCCATAACAGAGACAGTCACAGTGCCCCCATAACAGAGACAGCCACAGTGCCCCCATAACAGAGACAGCCACAGTGCCCCCATAACAGAGACAGCCACAGTGCCCCCATAACAGAGACAGCCACAGTGCCCCCATAACAGAGACAGTCACAGTGCCCCCATAACAGAGACAGTCACAGTGCCCCCATAACAGAGACAGCCACAGTGCCCCCATAACAGAGATACTTTGCCCCCATAACACTGACAGCCACAGTGAACCTATAACACTGACTTTTATATCCTCTGTATATGACAGGTAGGTACGAGGAGCCGCAGGTGCAGGGACACTTACACTTTGTTATTACAGGTGGAAATAACAGTAAATCAGGTTTTTGTAGATTTGTGGGAAATTTTACAAAACGAGGAAGAAAATGATTTCTCTGCCGGATCAAACCTCACACATTCAAGAAATGAGCCAAATATAGACAAAAGAACAGCGCAAAACACAAGAGAGGTCAACAGCGCGTGTCCAAACAAGATGACACCGGCAGGGCCGCGCAGACACCGGCAGGGCCGCGCAGACACCGGCAGGGCCGCGCAGACACCGGCAGGGCCGCGCAGACACCGGCAGGGCCGCGCAGACACACACCGGCAGGGCCACGCAGACACCGGCAGGGCCGCGCAGACACCGGCAGGGCCGCGCAGACACACACCGGCAGGGCCGCGCAGACACCGGCAGGGCCGCGCAGACACCGGCAGGGCCGCGCAGACACCGGCAGGGCCGCGCAGACACACACCGGCAGGGCCACGCAGACACCGGCAGGGCCACCCAGACACCGGCAGGGCCACCCAGACACCGGCAGGGCCACCCAGACACCGGCAGGGCCACCCAGACACCGGCAGGGCCACCCAGACACCGGCAGGGCCGCGCAGACACCGGCAGGGCCACACACACACACACACACACACCGGCAGGGCCACACTCACACAGATGACACCGGCAGGGCCACACACACACAGATGACACCGGCAGGGCCACACACACACAGATGACACCGGCAGATTCACACTCACACCGCTGACACCGGCAGGGCCACACACACACCGCTGACACCGGCAGGGCCACACAAACAGGGGGTTACCTGTGGACTACGCTACGTGTTCCCATTTAAATTAATTGGGCTCCTATACGTTTTATGGCGCATATTGTGGGGCATAGTGAGAAAAGTGAACACTGTTCACTTAATGGGTTAATATCGCAGCCAGCTGCTGTAATGTGATAGATACCGGCTGTTGTAAAACTACAACTCCCAGCATGCTCTGACAGTATGACACACAGGGGTTACCTGGGCTCCTCATTGAGCGGCACTCCACTCTGCATCTGAACACGAGCCGGGTCTCCTGCTGCTGTTATATGCCGTGGCCTGCTCCGCCGGTGCCCACCATGCTCCAGGCTACTGTGTACAAAGCTCTGCTGCTCCGCACATCACTGCCTCACCTGACTCAGCAGGGTCCAGCTGGATTATTCTATGGAGCCATTGAACTCCGACCCCAGCCCCCCCGGCCTGTGCTCTGCCCGGTGTATTCAGGCCCCTGACCCCCTAACTGCTGAGCAGAGCAAAACTCCAGACCCTCAATGACAGGGCCGCACATAAAGCCCCCACACTGCAGATTACATGTGTGTACGTGTGCCCTGCCTCACCAGACGGGGGACCTGCCTCACCAGACGGGGGACCTGCCTCACCAGACGTGCGCCCTGCCTCACCAGACGGGGGCCCTGCCTCACCAGACGGGGGCCCTGCCTCACCAGACGTGCGACCTGCCTCACCAGACGTGCGACCTGCCTCACCAGACGTGCGACCTGCCTCACCAGACGTGCGACCTGCCTCACCAGACGTGCGACCTGCCTCACCAGACGTGCGACCTGCCTCACCAGACGGGGGCCCTGCCTCACCAGACGGGGGACCTGCCTCACCAGACGGGGGACCTGCCTCACCAGACGGGGGACCTGCCTCACCAGACAGGGGGACCTGCCTCACCAGACGGGGGACCTGCCTCACCAGACGGGGGCCCTGCCTCACCAGACAGGGGGCCCTGCCTCACCAGACAGGGGGCCCTGCCTCACCAGACAGGGGGCCCTGCCTCACCAGACAGGGGGCCCTGCCTCACCAGACAGGGGGCCCTGCCTCACCAGACAGGGGGCCCTGCCTCACCAGACAGGGGGCCCTGCCTCACCAGACAGGGGGCCCTGCCTCACCAGACAGGGGGCCCTGCCTCACCAGACAGGGGGCCCTGCCTCACCAGACAGGGGGCCCTGCCTCACCAGACAGGGGGCCCTGCCTCACCAGACAGGGGGCCCTGCCTCACCAGACAGGGGGCCCTGCCTCACCAGACGGGCGACCTGCCTCACCAGACGGGCGACCTGCCTCACCAGACGGGCGACCTGCCTCACCAGACGGGCGACCTGCCTCACCAGACGGGGGACCTGCCTCACCAGACGGGGGACCTGCCTCACCAGACGTGCGACCTGCCTCACCAGACGTGCGACCTGCCTCACCAGACGTGCGACCTGCCTCACCAGACGTGCGACCTGCCTCACCAGACGGGGGCCCTGCCTCACCAGACGGGGGCCCTGCCTCACCAGACGGGGGCCCTGCCTCACCAGACGGGGGCCCTGCCTCACCAGACGGGGGCCCTGCCTCACCAGACGGGGGCCCTGCCTCACCAGACGGGGGCCCTGCCTCACCAGACGGGGGCCCTGCCTCACCAGACGGGGGCCCTGCCTCACCAGACGGGGGCCCTGCCTCACCAGACGGGGGCCCTGCCTCACCAGACGGGGGCCCTGCCTCACCAGACGGGGGCCCTGCATCACCAGACGTGCGACCTGCCTCACCAGACGTGGCGCCCTGCCTCACCAGACGGGGCGACCTGCCTCACCAGACGGGCGCCATGCCTCACCAGACGGGCGCCATGCCTCACCAGACGGGCGCCCTGCCTCACCAGACGTGTGAGGTGTCCCGGTACCGTATTTCATACGTTACCTTTGTGGAGGTCCCCATAGTCAGAGTCCCTAGGAACGTCGGGGTCCCTCTTCTATATTTATCCCCTTGTCACCCCTCAGTCTATAACTGTATAGCAATTCATATAAATATAAGTATAAATATGTATATATTTAATTTCCTACCTGTCCAAGCGTAGCAGGACCTGCGGGTCACGTGATTAGGTTAGAACTCTATGGTTTTGTTACAGGACCTTTGGAGGTTCCCGTGACGTCTTCACCCACAATGCACTGTAACGGTGAGTGACAGTTGTTACGGACCAATCCAAAACGACTCAGCCCCTGCCCATATAAGGGAGCTGCCCCATCTAGAGTCAGCAACCCAAGAGAGGGATCAAGAAGAGGTAGGACCTCCGCAGCTTACAAGACGATTTACTAGGCCAAAGCCTTGCAGCCTCGGCCTCTAACCTAGCGGATAGATTAAGCAATTCCCCGCTACTCACCGCAAGATCACTGGACCTAAACGCACCCCTAAATCCAGCGGATCTCTGCTATACAATCCCTAAGAAGCTAAATTGGGCTTATCTGATCCCAACCGACTGTCAATCGCTGCTCAGCTATATCTGTAGAGACTCTGTTATCTGGACTGTTACTATTGCTGCATGTACAGAAATTCTTCAGTAAAAGTTCCTGCAAGTTTTCAGTTGACAGCGGTTGTGGACAATCCTTTATTTCTGCATCACCTATTGCTCTTGGGAAGGGTGGCAATAGGCCTATCAAGATTACAGCATTTAACCCTCACCCTGGCGTCACGAGTGACAAGGGTTAACGGCGCCCTTACCTATCCTGAACAGCAACACCCTAACTACCCTACACCCCCACAAGGCTTTATCCCCCAAGGTTACCAGACGTCTGCCCTGCCTCACCAGACAGCAGGCAGTATCACACATGATCCTAAGCTGTTTTAGATACATCAACTCAGCCAATAGTATCACACAAGAGGAGCTTAGATACAGCAGCTCACCGACTCTTTTCTAACACCTTCTAGTCCAGACTAAAGACGTCTCCTGAACCTTTTCCCTCAGTGGTGCAGCAATCTTAGTGGTTGCAGTTCTCAGGAGGGGGACATAATCAGGGATAGAAAAGTATTCAACCCCCCCGGTTGCAAAACTACAACTCCCAGCATGCCCGGACAGCCTTTGGCTGTCCGGGCATGCTGGGAGTTGTAGTTTTGCAACAGCTGGAGGCACGCTGGTTAGGGAACACTGCTCCAGAGTCTATTCATAGGCTACGGGCTCCTGTCATGGAGAACGTCCCTCAGACCCGCAGCATCTTCCACCAAACACCAGAACAGGAATAACCGGCTGTAACAGGAAGGAGCCGGAACATCACACAAAGAGAGTTCCCCGGGGTGGAATTTGGGGGTGACACGGTATTAGATTACAGCAGACGGACAATAAACACCTGAATAGCTAAATATGTACAGAACTCTAAAAATAGGAGCAGAATATTGAAGTTTATTTAGTGCGAAACCTAATGGAGGACTCTGCTTCTGATCTGGTTGTTTCGCCCCTGAACATACATCCTCAGGGGGGCGCTGCACCTATTGTTTGATTTAATTTAATTACCTTACTACTGGGGTGACACACTGTAACAAACCTCCTCCTCATGTAATCTCCTTATTACTGGGGTGACACACTGTAACAAACCTCCTCCTCATGTAATCTCCTTACTACTGGGGTGACACACTGTAACAAACCTCCTCCTCATGTAATCTCCTTATTACTGGGGTGACACACTGTAACAAACCCACTCCTCATGTAATCTCCTTACTACTGGGGTGACACACTGTAACAAACCCCCTCCTCATGTAATCACCTTACTACTGGGGTGACACACTGTAACAAACCTCCTCCTCATGTAATCTCCTTACTACTGGGGTGACACACTGTAACAAACCCCCTCCTCATGTAATCTCCTTATTACTGGGGTGACACACTGTAACAAACCCCCTCCTCATGTAATCACCTTACTACTGGGGTGACACACTGTAACAAACCTCCTCCTCATGTAATCTCCTTACTATTGGGGTGCCACACTGCAACAAACCTCCTCCTCATGTAATCTCCTTACTATTGGGGTGCCACACTGCAACAAACCTCCTCCTCATGTAATCTCCTTACTACTGGGGTGACACACTGTAACAAACCCCCTCCTCATGTAATCTCCTTACTACTGGGGTGACACACTGTAACAAACCTCCTCATGTAATCTCCTTATTACTGGGGTGACACACTGCAACAAACCTCCTCCTCATGTAATCTCCTTACTACTGGGGTGACACACTGCAACAAACCTCCTCCTCATGTAATCTCCTTACTACTGGGGTGACATACTGCAACAAACCTCCATCTCATGTAATCTCCTTACTACTGGGGTGACACACTGTAACAAACCCCCCTCCTCATGTAATCTCCTTACTACTGGGGTGACACACTGTAACAAACCTCCATTTCATGTAATCTCCTTACTACTGGGGTGACACACTGTAACAACCCCCTCCTCATGTATACACCTTACTACTGGGGTGACACACAGTAACAAACCTCCTCCTCATGTAATCTCCTTACCATTGGGGTGACACACTGTAACAAACCTCCTCCTCATGTAATCTCCTTACTACTGGGGTGACACACTGTAACATACCCCCTCCTCATGTAATCTCCTTACTACTGGGGTGACACTGAGGTGCAGATTTCTTCACACACAACACAACAGTAGTGACTACTCCGTCTATATAGAGCCGGCCCTGGTAGGACTCCTGCACCCCCACCTATCTGTGATCCCCCGACCTACACCCACCATTTCTTCATCATTTCCTGCCCAATACTTTTATCACTCCCCCAGTCCTGTTAATCCCCATATAATACCGCCATACAGCTCCCAATAAGACAAGTATGCAGTGCCTAACAATACAAGTATACACTGTCTATTAATACTGCGATATAGAGACCAATACTACTGTACACTGCCTAATAATACTGCCATATAGAGACCAATACTACTGTACACTGCCTAATCATACTATAATATAGAGGTCAAATAATACTACTGTACACTGCCTAATAATACTGCCATATAGAGACCAATACTACTGTACACTGCCTAATAATACTGCCATATAGAGACCAATACTACTGTACACTGCCTAATAATACTGCCATATAGAGATCAATACTACTATCCACTGCCTAATAATACTGCCATATAGAGACCAATACTACTATACACTGCCTAATAATACTGCCATATATAGATCAATACTACTGTACACTGCCTAATAATACTGCCATATAGAGATCAATACTACTATACACTGCCTAATAATGTCATATAGAGACCAATACTACTATACACTGCCTAATAATACTGCCATATAGAGACCAATACTACTGTACACTGCCTAATAATACTGCCATATAGAGACCAATACTACTGTACACTGCCTAATAATACTGCCATATAGAGACCAATACTACTATACACTGCCTAATAATACTGCCATATAGAGACCAATACTACTATACACTGCCTAATAATACTGTGATATAGAGACCAATACTACTGTACACTGCCTAATAATACTGCCATATAGAGATCAATACTACTATACACTGCCTAATAATACTGCCATATAGAGACCAATACTACTATACACTGCCTAATAATACTGCCATATATAGATCAATACTACTGTACACTGCCTAATAATACTGCCATATAGAGATCAATACTACTATACACTGCCTAATAATGCCATATAGAGACCAATACTACTGTACACTGCCTAATAATACTGCCATATAGAGACCAATACTACTGTACACTGCCTAATAATACTGCCATATAGAGACCAAATAATACTATACACTGCCTAATAATACTGCGATATAGAGACCAATACTACTGTACACTTCCTAATAATACTGCGATATAGAGACCAATACTACTGTACACTGCCTAATAATACTGCCATATAGAGATCAATACTACTATACACTGCCTAATAATGCCATATAGAGACCAATACTACTATACACTGCCTAATAATACTGCGATATAGAGACCAATACTACTATTCACTGCCTAATAATACTGCCATATAGAGATCAATACTACTATACACTGCCTAATAATACTGCCATATAGAGACCAATACTACTATACACTGCCTAATAATACTGCCATATAGAGACCAATACTACTATACACTGCCTAATAATACTGCCATATAGAGACCAATACTACTATACACTGCCTAATAATACTGCCATATAGAGACCAATACTACTGTACACTGCCTAATAATACTGCGATATAGAGACCAATACTACTGTACACTTCCTAATAATACTGCGATATAGAGACCAATACTACTGTACACTGCCTAATAATACTGCCATATAGAGACCAATACTACTATACACTGCCTAATAATACTGCCATATAGAGACCAATACTACTATACACTGCCTAATAATACTACCATATAGAGACCAATACTACTATACACTGCCTAATAATACTGCCATATAGAGACCAATACTACTATACATTGCCTAATAATACTGTGATATAGAGACCAATACTACTGTACACTGCCCAATAATACTGCGATATAGAGACCAATACTACTGTACACTGCCTAATAATACTGCCATATAGAGATCAATACTACTATACACTGCCTAATAATACTGCCATATAGAGACCAATACTACTATACACTGCCTAATAATACTGCCATATATAGATCAATACTACTGTACACTGCCTAATAATACTGCCATATAGAGATCAATACTACTATACACTGCCTAATAATGCCATATAGAGACCAATACTACTATACACTGCCTAATAATACTGCCATATAGAGACCAATACTACTGTACACTGCCTAATAATACTGCCATATAGAGACCAATACTACTGTACACTGCCTAATAATACTGCCATATAGAGACCAAATAATACTATACACTGCCTAATAATACTCCGATATAGAGACCAATACTACTGTACACTTCCTAATAATACTGCGATATAGAGACCAATACTACTGTACACTGCCTAATAATACTGCCATATAGAGATCAATACTACTATACACTGCCTAATAATGCCATATAGAGACCAATACTACTATACACTGCCTAATAATACTGCGATATAGAGACCAATACTACTATACACTGCCTAATAATACTGCGATATAGAGACCAATACTACTATACACTGCCTAATAATACTGCCATATAGAGACCAATACTACTGTACACTTCCTAATAATACTGCGATATAGAGACCAATACTACTATACACTGCCTAATAATACTGCCATATAGAGACCAATACTACTGTACACTGCCTAATAATACTGCGATATAGAGACCAATACTACTGTACACTGCCTAATAATAATGCCATATAGAGACCAATACTACTGTACACTGCCTAATAATACTGCGATATAGAGACCAATACTACTATACACTGCCTAATAATACTGCCATATAGAGACCAATACTACTGTACACTGCCTAATAATACTGCGATATAGAGACCAATACTACTGTACACTTCCTAATAATACTGCGATATAGAGACCAATACTACTATACACTGCCTAATAATACTGCCATATAGAGACCAATACTACTGTACACTGCCTAATAATACTGCGATATAGAGACCAATACTACTGTACACTTCCTAATAATACTGCGATATAGAGACCAATACTACTATACACTGCCTAATAATACTGCGATATAGAGACCAATACTACTGTACACTGCCTAATAATACTGCCATATAGAGACCAATACTACTATACACTGCCTAATAATACTGCCATATAGAGACCAATACTACTATACACTGCCTAATTATACTGCCCCCCCCCCCCTTGTCAGGATGGTCACCCATAATGCACTGCTGCATTCACTGTATGAATGGAAACTGCATAGAACATAGACAACATGCATCACATGACCGGCCACCATGATGCAATACAGTGTGAATAGGCTCCTAGATAAAGAAACTGTGACCCCGGTCACCTGCCTGCAATATGGGTCACAGAGAAAAGCAGGGTGAACAGAACGGCACGAAAAAGAATCTTCCATAGTGACATCACGAGGATCCGGGGTCAAAAATCCCACCTAAATCACTGTTTCCCATCCAGGGTGCCTCCAGCTGTTGCAAAACTACAACTCCCAGCATGCCCGGACAGCCGAAGGCTGTCCGGGCATGCTGGGAGCTGTAGTTTTGCAACAGCTGGAGGCACCCTGGTTGGGAAACACTCCCCTAAATATTCATTTCTGCATTTTCACTTTTCATCTTCTCATCTACGCACCCATGTGACGCTTGTATTTAGTGCGTCCAGTTGTACTTTGTAATGTACGGTGCAACCAAAAACAATATTAAAGGGGTATTCCAGGAAAATTTACAGATTTGTAAATGACTTCTATTGAAAAATCTCAATCCTTTCAGTACTTATGAGCTGCTGAAGTTGAGTTGTTCTTTTCTGTCTAAGTGCTCTCTGATGACACCTGTCTCGGAAACCGTCCAGAGTAGAAGCAAATCCCCATAGCAAACCTCTTCTACTCTGTGCAGTTCCCGAGACAAGCAGAGATGTCAGCAGAGAGCACTGTTGCCAGACAGAAAAGAACAACTCAACTTCAGCAGCGGATAATTATTGGAAGGATTAAGATTTTTTTTTTTTTATAAAAGTAATTTACAAATCTGTTTAACTGTTTACGTTTTTTCCTGGAATACCCCTTTAATTTTGGAGAATTTTGCAAATTTTGGCGGATCTCGTGTTCACGCAGTGCCATAGCCATACGAGGACCTTTTTTTTTTTCTTTGCTTTTTAATGTGCATATTATTCTTACATTTTTTTTAGAATTTTTTTTTTTCCGCTGGTCAAATGGAAAAAAATTCGATTTTGTCATTTTTATTTTTTTTGCATTTTAAAATTCACGCCGTTCATTGTACGGTAAAAATAAGACTACTGCTAGAGATGAGCGAACTTACAGTAAATTTGATTCGTCACGAACTTCTCGGCTCAGCAGTTGATGACTTTTCCTGCATAAATTAGTTCAGCTTTCCGGTGCTCCGGTGGGCTGGAAAAGGTGGATACAGTCCTAGGAGACTCTTTCCTAGGACTGTATCCACCTTTTCCAGCCCACCGGAAAGCTGAACTAATTTACGCAGGAAGAGTCATCAACTGCCGAGCCGAGAAGTCCGTGACGAATCGAATTTACCCCTGCGGGTCAGTACGATTACGGCGATGACAAATTTATATTTATTTTATATATTTTATACTACATTCCCATAATAAAACATCAACAAATAAATAAATAAATAAATAATTAGCGTCATCTGACGGCGCTAGGTTAGGGCAAATTTTTTTTTTTTTTTTTTTTTTTTTTACGGGAAAACTTGTTTTTATTGGTAATATTCATTTTGGAATATTTATGATTTTTTTTTGTTTTCCGTTTTTTTTTGGGTGGCAGATTTAAAAAAAAAAAAAAAAAAAATCCACAATTATTTATTTATACATTTTTTCTTCTTTTTTTTACTGTGTTTAACCGGATGAATAAAATGATGGCGTTGCTCAATGCTGGGGGGATTTTAGACGGACGTGGTGATACCAAATATGTGTATTTTCATGTATAAGACGATATAATAAAAGGAAAATATATCTTTTATGTCTTTATTTATTTTATTTATTTATTTAATATTTTTTATGTGTGTTTTTTTAATGTACATTTTGTTTAAACTTCCCCCCCCCCCCCCCCCAGCAAGGAAGAGTGAAGACCACGGGCTTGAATAAGGACCCTTATTGACCGCCATAAAAAGAGTAATCAGTGGTCATTAAGAGGTTAATAGTTTGGACAATTTAAAAAAATATATATATATTTTTTTCGTTATTTTATTCACACTTTTTTTTTATTGTCCCTATAGCACTATTTCTTAATCAGCGATCAGTGTGGGTGCCTCCAGCTGTTGCAAGAATGACTTCCAGCATGTCCGGACTGACTAGAAACTAAACAAGTCACTAGGAAACACACAGAGAGAGAATGCTGGAAACAACTGCACAGAGCATAAACTATAATCCGCACTGTGCTGCAAAAGTCATTAATCTATTAAAGGGGTATTCCAGGAAAAACTTTATATATATATATAATCTCAACTGGCTCAAGAAAGTTATAAATTATAAATATATAATATAAATATAAATTATAAATATAAATTATTTATAAATGACTTCTATTAAAAATTCTTAATCCTTCCAATAATTATCAGCTGCTGAAGTTTAGTTGTTCTTTTCTGTCCGACAACAGTGCTCTCTGCTGACATCTCTGCTTGCCTCGGGAACTGCACAGAGGAGAAGAGGTTTGCTATGGGAATTTGCTTCTATTCTGGACAGTTGCCAAGACAGGTGTCATCAGAGAGCACTTAGACAGAAAAGAACAACTCAACTTCAGCAGCTCATAAATACTGGAAGGATTAAGATTTTTTTTAATAGAAGTAATTTACAACAGTTATGGTCGATGCTGCCATCTTGTGCTCCTGCTGATTACTGCCATTCCGGAGTCTGGGAAAGCTGGATCGCTTAGCAATGACGGCCATATCGGTTGTCAACTGGGGCCATGAAACTGCTAAACTCTCACCAGGTAAAGGCTCCACAATTATGTTACGCTTTATATTTTTCAACAACTTCCTGCACCTGAGGAACATTCCGGATCATTCTAGAAGTTCTGCAGATCAGAAATTTTGCAAACGTCATCACATAATGAGAAGAGCTGCAGGCGACCGACGGAGCAAAACAGGCTCCGCGACCCACCGGGGTCTGTGCCGCACCGCGGCCTGCTGGCCTGATTTTTTTTAATGTTTTTTTTTAATTTTGGTAAGAGAAAAATCTCCACAATTTTAGCGCTCACATCAAACAATTTCCCACCGTAGGACATTCTATGTGATCTGTAACGTTCCTAAATCATATCACTTAAAGGGGTACTCCGCCCCTAGACATCTTATCCCCTATACAAAGGATTAGGGATAAGATGTCTGATCGTGGGGGACCGGCCGCTGGGGACCCCCACAGTCTCCCTGCTGCACCCGGCGTTTGGTTAGAGGGTTCTGTGCAGCGCCAGAGTGCTGGAGGCTCATGACGTCATGGCCGTGCCCCGCTTTTGATGTCATGGCCACGCCCCCTCAATGCAAGTCTATGGGAGGGGGCGTGATGGCAGTCACGCCCCCTCCCATAGACTTGCATTGAGGGGGCGTGGCTGTGACATCACGAGCGGGATGTGACCGTGACGTCACGAGCCTCCGCCCATCATCGCCAGTCATCTGGCATGGAGGGGAGTTTGCTCCATGCACCGGATGTCTGGGGTGCGGCAGCCGAGATCGCGGGGTCCCCAGCTGTGGGACCCCACTGTGATCAGATATTTTATCCACTATCCTTTGGATACTCCTTAAATATCACAAAAATGGTTCCTACCCCTTTGAAGTCTCGGCCACTAGGTGTCTCACTTCCCTGCAAACTGCTGTCCACTGCCTGTTAGGATTATTCCCTCTCTAGAGAGACCGTTGGGGTGGGGCTTAGTCAGTGCTATGTGCAGGAGAGAGCATGGACTGTGTGCATGCAATCTGAGCCTGTCTGTCTCCTCCAGAGGGTCCACACTGTGTCTAAAAGGCATGTAGGTCACCGGATGGAGTGTATAGCGTATTGACAGGGGATAGAGTTTGTGACGCCAGGGTAGTGTGAACAAGGATAAGCAGCTTCCTGGGTCAAGCGCTGAGGCAAAAAAGACCACAGATGCAGGGTTACCAAAATTATTTATACTAAAAAAATAAAAAAGTCTTGCAGGCAAATAGTAAAACAGCAAAGTTTGGTAGTGCAATAATGGGGGTAAAGTTGTATAGGATGTCACTTTAAATTGCTGGGCACTCTGGGGCTTGTACTTGTTGCAGCTGTTCTGGCTCAACTTGGCTTAAATTGGTACTCCGCCCCTAGACATCTTATCCCCTATCCAAAGGATAGAAGATAAGATGTCTGATCGCAGGGGGCCCCCAGACATCCGGTGCATGAACTTCGCTCCGTACCGGATGACTTGCGATGTAGGCGGAGGCTCGTGATGTCACGAGCATCCTGCTCTGCACCTGACATTCTAAACGAACAGCAGGGAGATCGCGGGGGTCCCCAGCAGCAGGACCCCTGCGATCCGACATTTTATCCCCTATCCTTTGGATGTCTACGGAGCCAAGTACCCCTTCAACTGGGCTTTAGAATGACTTGGGAGACAACTAACACAGACTTTGGGGTACTCCACGCTACATCCACGGAATTGCTTATCGCCAAGTGTGAACTTTGATTTACAGACCGGAGCTGCCAGAGGCTTTCTACTCTCATTCCTTGATTTGCACTATGGGGCCCTTTCAAAGCTATGGCGACTTCTCCCCACAACTTGGACAACGGGATGCTAGCGGTTTAGTGTAGTTGCTCAGCACTTTTCTGAAGACTTCACAGACTTCTAGAGGTAAGGGGCAGGGACGCTTACATTGTCCTGACTTGGACTCACACTGACTGACTTCCTCCCTGTCTAGCCAGATCAGGGAGATTAGGTTCTGTACCGGGTCACCACAGGTAAATCAAGGCTTCCCTCTCAGCTCTGCCAACCCATATAGTCCTGGGCAGCTGTCCCTAGTGTACAATTCCTTTGGAAAGTTTTCAGACCGTTTAACTTTTTCTTATATGGCGGCCCCATCATTCTGTACTTAATACCCCATAATGACAAAGTGAAAATAAAATACTAGAAATTTTTGCTAATAAAAAATTATATATATATATATATATATATATATATATATATATATATATATATATATACATTGCTCCCTCCGTGCTGCGGATTACAGGTTATGTAACCATCACCCCCATCATGTTACATTGTATCAGATGTCAGTTCCTGGAATGTGACCCAGATTCTAACATAACAAGGAAATAAATGTTTATATTACAAAGAATTCACCTACAGTGACCCAAATATCCCCAGGTCCTCCTGTATTTACATATTCCGTGTAGAGCAGTGGTTCCCAACCAGGGTGCCTCCAGCTGTTGCAAAACTACAACTCCCAGCATGCTCGGACAGCCAAAGGCTGTCCGGGCATGCTGGAAGTTGTAGTTTTGCAACAGCGGGCAAAACTGCTGACCGCCTAATGCAGTGTTTCCCAACCAGTGTGCCTCCAGAGGTTGCCAAACTGCAACTTCCAGCATGCCCGGACAGCAAAAGGCTGTCTTGGCATGCTGGGAGTTGTAGTTTTGCAACAGCTGGAGGCACCCCGATTGTGAATGGCTGGTGTAGTCACCCAGATTCTTGAAAAGCAAACCTTCCGCCGCTCAGAGTCTAGCAAAGCTGGATAAACGCCTGAGGACGCTGTAAGAGCATTCATTAATGATAGATTAGTTGTCACCCAGCTTTCTCAAGACACCTGCCAATGCAAAAGGCTGTCTGGGCATGCTGAGAGTTGTAGTTTTGCATCATAGGTCGAACCTGCTGACCATCTAATGCAGTTTTTCCTAACCATGGTGCCTCCAGCTGTTGCAAAACTACAACTCCCAGCATGCCCGGACAGCCAGAGGCTTAGAGTCTAGGAAAGCTTCCTTCCATGGCTCAGAGTTTAGGAAAGCTGGAAGAAAGGCCGTGGACACTATAAAAGCATTTATTAATGTTAGATTAGTTGTCACCCAGCTTTCTCAAGACACCTGCCAATGCAAAAGGCTGTCTGGGCATGCTGAGAGTTGTAGTTTTGCATCATAGGTCGAACCTGCTGACCATCTAAAGCAGTTTTTCCTAACCAGTGTGCCTCCAGCTGTTGCAAAACTACAACTCCCAGTATGCTGGGAGTTGTAGTTTTGCAACAGCTGGAGGCACCCTGGTTGGGAATGGCTGGTGTAGTCACCCAGATTCTTGAACGGTAAACCTTCCGCTGCTCATAGTCTAGGAAAGTTGGATAAACAGCTCTAAGAGCATTCATTAATGCTAGATTAGTTGTCACCCAGCTTTCCAAAGATCTGACAAATCGTTTTAAATAGAGTCTATATAATAGGTCGTCTTTTCAAATGAAGTCTGCAAGTTGCACGTAATACATTGGACCCAAGTCCGGACTTTGAGATGTGACTCAGACCTAACGTGCTCATCTGTCATTGTCTTTAGCTGCCATCTAGTGGCCACTCTGTGTAGTGCATGCAGCTCGGTTTTTATTAAAGTAAAAGGAGCAGAGCTGTAATACCACACACAACCTGAGGGCAGGGGTGGTGCTGTTTTTTTTTTTTTTTTTGAAGGCCACTATGTTTTCCAAATCCTGGATACCTGCTTTTAAAGGGGTACTCCCATGGAAAACTTTTTTTTTTTTTTTTTTTTTAAATCAACTGGTGTCAGAAAGTTAAACAGATTTGTAAATGACTTCTATTAAAAAAAATTTACCCTTCGAGTACTTATTAGCAGCTGTATGCTACAGAGGAAATTCTTTTTTGTCTTGACCACAGTGCTCTCTGCTGACACCTGATGCCCGTATCAGGAACTTTCCAGAACAGGAGAAAAATCCCCATAGCAAACCTATGCTGCTCTGGACAGTTCAGGTGTCAGCAGAGAGCACTGTGGTCAAGACAAAAAAGAAATTCAAAAAGAAAAGAATTTCCTCCGCAGCATACAGCTGCTAATAAGTACTGGAAGGATTAAGATTTTTTTTAACAGAGGTAATTTACAAATCTGTTAACTTTCTGGCACCAGTTGATTTTACAGAAAAAAAAAAAAAAATTCCGTCGGAGTACCCCTTTAAAGGAGATATCTGGTACGGACTATTCCTATTCCATTCTGCCCGGGCTGCAAAAAAAGAGAAAACAAACTTTCACTTACAAACAGCCGGATGGCGACCACGGGGCCGGAGTATCGTGACGTCATGACTCCGCCCCTGTGTGACGTCACCCCCCGCTATGCAAGTCTATGGGAGGGGGCGTGACGGCCGTCACGCCCCCTCCCATAGACTTGCATAGTGGGGGCGGGGTCACACAGGGGCGGAGTCGTGACGTCACGATACTCCGGCCCCGTGGTCGCCACCCGGCTGTTTATGAGCTGGCACCGCGGCGTACAGCTCAAGCAGGTGGGTGGCGAATACAAGATTGCGGGGGTCCTCCGCGGTGAGACATCTTATCCCATATCCTTTGGATCGGGGATAAGATGTCTCAGGGCCGGAGTACCCCTTTAATACTGTAGTTAGAAGCCATGGAGCAACTTTCATAGCAGGAGTCGCACAGCTCTATCTATCTGTATGCAGTGAGCTCCCTCTAGTGGCAGCTGCAGGAAGCTTCTCAGAGGTTCTTCAGTGCTGGGCCCCCACCTGCCAAGGGCCCCATAGAAATCTCTATAGCAGTGGTCTTCAAACTGTGGCCCTCCAGATTTTGCAAAACTACAACTCCCAGCATGCCCGGACAGCCAACGGCTGTCCGGGCATGCTGGGAATTGTAGTTTTGCAACATCTGGAGGGCCACAGTTTGAAGACCACTGCTCTATAGTGTATCCACAGAGCATCTGTTTCCGAGTCTGTATGTGACTACAATTAACCTATAAAAGAGCGTTAAGAGTTTATCGGTCTTACTTAGAGAAGAACAAAAATTTTGTACTGCGGTCGGGTCCGGCATCCACGTCGTCATCCATTTCCTCGTTCAATGACTCCTCCTCCTTCTGCTGCTGGGATTCAGGGACTATGGCGTCCTGCTGCTCGGCCATCCTGAGACAACATATACAACATACATTACACTTTCCATAGGAGAGATCACCCAGCTTTCTAAAGACCCCTGAACAAAATCTACGTCTACAATATTATCACCATATATTGTTCCTCCTCTGTGTCAGTCTTTACTGAGGTGCTTGTATTCTATTCCTGATTTATTAGAATTGGGGGGTGAATTTTATTATAGATATTGCCCTGCATGGAATTGTGGGTGAACCATTGATTTCTGTGCAAACTGTATATACTGACTACCTGGCTGCATATATTAGGAGTGTACCTGTTCACCACTAGATGTCAGCACATGTGAGGTCTATATACCTGTTCACCACTAGATGTCAGCACATGTGAGGTCTATATACGTGTTCACCACTAGATGTCGGCACATGTGAGGTCTATATATACGTGTTCACCACTAGATGTCAGCACATGTGAGGTCTATATACCTGTTCACCACTAGATGTCGGCACATGTGAGGTCTATATATACGTGTTCACCACTAGATGTCAGCACATGTGAGGTCTATATATACGTGTTCACCACTAGATGTCAGCACATGTGAGGTCTATATACCTGTTCACCACTAGATGTCAGCACATGTGAGGTCTATATACCTGTTCACCACTAGATGTCAGGACATGTGAGGTCTATATACCTGTTCACCACTAGATGTCAGCACATGTGAGGTCTATATACCTGTTCACCACTAGATGTCAGCACATGTGAGGTCTATATATACGTGTTCACCACTAGATGTCAGCACATGTGAGGTCTATATACCTGTTCACCACTAGATGTCAGGACATGTGAGGTCTATATACCTGTTCACCACTAGATGTCAGCACATGTGAGGTCTATATACCTATTCACCACTAGATGTCAGCACATGTGGGGTCTATATACGTGTTCACCACTAGATGTCAGCACGTGTGCGGTCTATATACCTATTCACCACTAGATGTCAGCACATGTGCGGTCTATATACCTGTTCACCACTAGATGTCAGCACATGTGAGGTCTATATACCTGTTCACCACTAGATGTCAGCACATGTGAGGTCTGTACCTGTTCACTACTAGATGTCAGCACATGTGAGGTCTATATACCTGTTCACCGCTAGATGTCAGCACATGTGGGGTCTATATACCTATTCACCACTAGATGTCAGCACATGTGAGGTCCATTTACCTGTTCACCACTAGATGTCAGCACATGTGAGGTCCATTTACCTGTTCACCACTAGATGTCAGCACATGTGGGGGTCTATATACCTATTCACCACTAGATGTCAGCACATGTGACGTCTATATACCTGTTCACCACTAGATGTCCGCTCATGTGAGGTCTGTACCTGTTCACTACTAGATGTCAGCACATGTGCGGTCTATATACCTGTTCACCACTAGATGTCAGCACATGTGAGGTCTATATACCTGTTCACCACTAGATGTCAGCACATGTGCGGTCTATATACCTGTTCACCACTAGATGTCAGTACATGTGAGGTCTATATACCTGTTCACCACTAGATGTCAGCACATGTGCGGTCTATATACCTGTTCACCACTAGATGTCAGGACATGTGAGGTCTATATACCTGTTCACCACTAGATGTCAGGACATGTGAGGTCTATATACCTGTTCACCACTAGATGTCAGGACATGTGAGGTCTATATATACCTGTTCACCACTAGATGTCAGGACATGTGAGGTCTATATACCTGTTCACCACTAGATGCCAGCACATGTGAGGTCTATATACCTGTTCACCACTAGATGTCAGCACATGTGAGGTCTGCACCTGTTCACCACTCCTAAAGGAATAAACATGTGTTACTGCAATCCTTTTCTGTGAGAAATACTTCATTTTCTTGAAAAATGTCAGGGGTGCCAACATTTACGACCATGACTGTAAGTCTGTGCTGGGGTCCAGTGCAGTCGCCTAGTGTGTGCGTCCAGTGTTATAGGCCTCAAAGTCCAGTCCTGCAGCCGCCATCAGAATGTAGGTAAGCTGCAGTCATAGCTTTGTCAGTCTTCAGTCAAGTCAGTCGCTGTCATCTGTCAAGTCAGCGTGGTCCGCATTCAATTGTCCAGTCCAACTACAAGTCCCAGCAAGTCCTTAAAGCGTAACCGTCAGATGCAAAAAAAATAATATATATATTTTTTAATATATCACTCAGTACCTAATCCTGACCATGTACATCTAATTTTTATGTGTCTAGAATCTTTATTTATTTTTTTATTACACTTTTAATTTAGCTCACTAGTCTGAATTCCTCTCAAAGGGAGGGGGCGTGGCCTCACTGTGCAGGTCTCCGCCCCCTCCCTCAGTATGCTGTCTGCTCACATCTCCCCTAGCATTAGCAAAACTACAACTCCCAGCTTGTCCTCACTGACAGTAGCGAGACACAAGATGACAGTGGGAGGATTAGCCCTGTGCTCACAGCTGTCAATCAAAGAAGTGTGTCCATGACATAGGTGATGACTCATGGACACAGCAGGACTAGTATGTGTCCAAGCAGGCAGGGGGGCAGTTGTTTGATTGGATTTTTCAGTATGAAATACTGAAAATTTTCTAATGAAAGGCATTGTAAAACTTAACCCCTTCACGACGAGCGACGTACATGTACGGCGCAGCGAAGTGTCACTTGGCGCGTGGCGACGTACATGTACGTCGCGGGGTTCGGGGAGCGCCGCGTCACCGATAGCGGTGATCGGACCGGGATGACTGCTGTTATCTAACAGCAGGCATCCCGGCACGTCGCCGAGGGGGGTCCTGAGACCCCCCCATGACCGCGATGCGCGCAAATCGCAGGTCAATTCAGACCTGCGATCTGCGCGATTCCGGGTCATACGGGTCATTGGTGACCCGGTGACCCGGAAAATAAGAGGGATCAGGGGTGTCCGAGACACCCTCGATCCCCCTAAAGGGATAGGAGTTTGGTGGCAGGGGTGCCACCCCTCCTATCCCTGCTATTGGTCGGCCGAGCGACCGACCGATAGCAGACCGGGGGAGGGGGGGTTAAAGTTCGGTTCCCCCGCTTTGCCCACCTGTCGGTGTCCGGGCAAAACAGGGGAACCATCCAGGGAAGGTCGGCGCCGAAGGTCCCTACCTGGATCCCGGATCCCTGTTCGCGATCCTCCCCCACGTGCAGCGGCGGCAGCAATACTTCCGGGTCCTGCTAGGTGAGTTGTTGCCTAGCAACATCCAGAGGGCCACAGTTTACAGTGGTCTCTAAACCGTGGCCCTCCAGATGTTGCAAAACTACAACTCCAAGCATGCCCAGACAGCTGTTTGCTGTGTGGGCATGCTGGGACTTGTAGTTTGGCAGTATTTAGAAGGGTTCAGGTTGTAGATCACTAAGTGGTCTCAAACTGTAGCCCTCCAGATGTTGCAAAACTACCACTCTCAGCATGCCCAGACAGCAGTTTGTAGTTTTGCAACATCTGGAGGGCCACAGTTTTGAGACCACTGGACAGTGATTTACAACTTGAACCCCTCTAAATCTTGCAAAACTTCAATTCCCAGCATTCAGGAACAGCATAAGGCTGTCTTGGCATGCTGGGAGTTGTACTTGCGTGCCTCCAGCCATTGCATAACTACATCTCCCAGCATGCCCTTCCGCAATCAGTACATGCTGGGAGTTGTAGTTTTGCAACAGCTGGAGGCACACTGGTTGGAAAATACTGAGTTAGGTCATAGACCCTAACTCAAGGTTCAGGCTACATTCACACTGGCGGCAGATTACAGTGAGTTCCCCGCTACAAATTTGAGCTGCGGGAAATTTTTCGCCGCAGCTCAAACTCCTAGCGGGAGACTCAGTGTAATCTGCCGCTAGTGTGAATGTAACCTAAAAACACTACACTGGACTAACATAAAATAAAGAGTAAAACACTACAAATACACACGTACACTGCCCCCCCCCTCCCCAATAAAAATGAAAAACGTATTGTACAGCAGTGTTTCTAAGATGGAGCCTCCAGCTGTTGCAAAACAAAAACTCTTAGCATTTCTGGACAGCAATTGACTGTCCAAGCATGCTGGGAGTTTAGCAACAGCTGGAGGCACCCTGTTTGGGAATCACTGGCATAGAATACCCCTATGTCCACCCCTATGCAAGTCCCTAATTTAGGCCTCACATGCGCATGGCGCTCTCACTTTGGAGCCCTGTTGTATTTCAAGGCAACATAATAGGGTCACATATGGGGTATTGCCGTACTCGGGAGAAATTGCCTAACAAATTTTGGGGGGCTTTTTCTCCCTTTTCCCCTTATGAAAAGGAACAGTTAGGGTCTACACCAGCATGTTAGTGTAAAAAAATAATTTTTACACTAACATGCTGGTGTTGCCCTATACTTTTCATTTTCACAAGAGGTAAAAGGGAAAAACGCCCCCCAAAATTTGTTACGCAATTTCTCCCGAGTACGGAGATACCCCATATGTGGGCACAAAGTGCTCTGGGGGCGCACAACAAGGCCCAGAAGGGAGAGTGCGCCATGTACATTTGAGGTGATTTGCACAGGGGTGGCCGATTGTTACAGCGGTTCTGACAAACGCAAAAAAAAAAAACACACCCACATGTTACCCCATTTTGGAAACTACACCCCTCACAGAATGTAATAAGGGGTGCAGTGAGAATTTACACCCCACTGGTGTCTGACAGATCTTTGGAACAGTGGTCCGTGAAAATGAAAAATTTTGCACAGCCCACTGTTCCAAAGATCTGTCAGACACCAGTGGGGGGTAAATGCTCACTGTACCTCTCATTACATTTTGTGAGGGGTCTAGTTTCCAAAATGGTATGCCATGTGGGGGTTATTTTGCTGTTCTGGCACCATAGGGGCTTCCTAAATGCGACATGCCCCCCGAGCAAAATTTGCTCTCAAAAAGCCAAATATGACGCCTTCTCTTCTGAGCATTGTAGTTCGCCCGTAGTGCACTTCAGGTCCACTTATGGGGTACCTCCATACTCAGAAGAGATGGGGTTACAAATTTTGGGGGGGTCTTTTCTGCTATTAACCCTTGCAAAAATGTGAAATTTGGGGGGAAACCCACATTTTAGTGAATTTTTTTTTTTTTTACATATGCAAAAGTCGTGAAATACCTGTGGGGTATTAAGGCTCACTTTATCCCTTGTTATGTTCCTCAAGGGGTCTAGTTTCCAAAATGGTATGCCATGTGTTTTTTTTTTTTTGCTGTTCTGGCACCATAGGGGCTTCCTAAATGCAACATGCCCCCCCGAGCAAAATTTGCTCTCAAAAAGCCAAATATGACTCCTCCTCTTCTGAGCATTGTAGTTTGTCCGCAGTGCACTTCAGGTCAACTTATGGGGTGCCTCCATACTCAGAAGAGATGGGGATACAAATTTTGGGGGGTCTTTTCTGCTATTAACACTTTAAAAAATGTGAAATTTGGGGGGAAACCAACATTTTAGTGAAATTTTTATTTTTTTTTTACATATGCAAAAGTCGTGAAACACCTGTGGGGTATTAAGGCTCACTTTATCCCTTGTTATGTTCATCAAGGGGTCTAGTTTCCAAAATGGTATGCCATGTGTTTTTTTTTTTTCTGTTCTGGCACCATAGGGGCTTCCTAAATGCGACATGCCCCCCAAAAACCATTCAGAAAAACGTACTCTCTAAAATCCCCTTGTCGCTCCTTCGCTTCTGAACCCTCTACTGCGCCCGCCGAACACTTTACATAGACATATGAGGTATGTGCTTACTCGAGAGAAATTGGGCTACAAATATAAGTATACATTTTCTCCTTTTACCCCTTGTAAAAATAAAAAAATTGGGTCTACAAGAACATGAGAGTGTAAAAAAATGAAGATTTTGAATTTTCTCCTTCACTTTGCTGCTTTTCCTGTGAAACACCTAAAGGGTTAAAACTTTTACTGAATGTCATTTTGGATACTTTGGGGGGTGTAGTTTTTATAATGGGGTCATTTGTGGGGTTCTTCTAATATGAAGACCCTTCAAATCCACTTCAAACCTGAACTGGTCCCTGAAAAATTGCGAGTTTGAAAATTTTGTGAAAAATTGGAAAATTGCTGCTGAACTTTGAAGCCCTCTGGTGACTTCCAAAAGTAAAAACTTGTCAACGTATTGATGCAAACATAAAGTAGACATATTGTATATGTGAACCAAAAAAAATGTATTCATAATATCCATTTTCCTTACAAGCTGAGAGCTTCAAAGTTAGAAAAATGCTAAATTTTAAATTTTTTCATCAAATTTTGGGATTTTTCACCAAGAAAGGATGCAAGTTACCACCAAAGTTTACCACTAAGTTAAAGTAGAATATGTCACGAAAAAACAATCTCGGAATCAGAATGATAACTAAAAGCATTCCAGAGTTATTAATGTTTAAAGTGACAGTGGTCAGATGTGCAAAAAAGGGCTCCGTCCTTAAGGGGTTAAAGGGGTACTCCGGTGAAAATCAACTTTTTAAACCAACTGGTGCCAGAAAGTTAAACAGATTTGTAAATGACTTCTATTAAAACATCTTAATCCTTCCAGTACTTATTAGCTGCTGAATACTACAGTGGAAATTATTTTCCGTTTGAAACACAGAGCTCTCTGCTGACATCACGAGCACAGTGCTCTCTGCTGACATCTCTGTCCATTTTAAGAACTGTCCAGAGTAGGAGAAAATCCCCATAGCAAACATATGCTGCTCTGGACAGTTCCTAAAATGGACAGAGATGTCAGTAGAGAGCACTGTGTTCGTGATGTCAGCAGAGAGCTCAGTGTTTCCAAAAAGAAAAGAATTTCCGCTGTAGTATTCAGCAGCTAATAAGTACTGGAAGGATTAAGATTTTTTAATAGAAGTAATTTACAAATCTGTTTAACTTTCTGGCACCAGTTGATTTAAAAAAATAAAAATAAAAAAAAAGTTTTTCACCGGAGTACCCCTTTAATGGTTTTACATGCTTTACAACATCAAACGTTTTTGAATTTGACAGTGCCCATTTAAAGGGGTACTCCGGCGCTAAGACATCTTATCCCCTATCCTTTGGATAGGGGATAAGATTCCTGATCGCGGGGGTCCCCATGATCTTCCACGCCGCACCCGGTTAGAATCAGCCCCCGGAGCGTGCGAGCACGCTCCGGGGGCTGATTCTAACGGGGTGCGGCGTGGAAGATCACGGGGGTCCCCAGCAGCGGGACCCCCGCGATCAGGCATCTTATAGACTTTACCAACTGTCTACCCTTGTCCGTAACTTGGCGTCAGAGTCTATATTGCCCCCCCCCCCGTGCCAAGCCCAGGATCCAGCGGTATACCTTCGGGTGGTATCGAGGATAAACCACACCCTGGCGTCACGAATACAAGGGATTAATGCCATCTTGCCCCTAGGGTAACAACATCTGCCCTCATCACACCCCATTACCAAATCTCAGAGAAGTTGCAAGAAAGTATCAGGTGACTTGCATTGAGGTAAATGGTGGTGAAGTCACATGACCTGCGGCCACTGTCGTGACATAGGTCGCGCATTAATGCAACACCACTCACTACCTTAATGCAGGTCTTTATATTTTATTACTGCACTATATATTTTTGCTATATATTACTGCTTGCTGTCAGTGAATGGGATCATTCTAATTTATATTAAGACGCTGGACTCACTACTTCTCACAGCTGAGGGCTTGTTACAATGTATCAGTGTAAATAATCCCCTGCGAAATAAACACATGGACACCGCACATCTCTCCCGCGTGCTGAGAGTTTGTAACAATGTATCTGGAGTCCAGGATGTTTAGCTCACAGAGCATTGTCTAGACTGGATACAATTGTATCACTTCTCAGCTGAGAGCAGGACGTGCTATGTACAATGTATCAGTCTGGAGTCCGGGATGTTTAGCTCACAGAGCATTGTCTAGTCTGGATACAATTGTATCACTTCTCAGCTGAGAGTAGGACTAGCTATGTACAATGTATCAGTCTGGGGTCCAGGGTGTTTAGCTCACAGAGCATTGTCTAGACTGGATACAATTGTATATACTTCTCAGCTGAGAGCAGGACTAGCTATGTACAATGTATCAGTTTGGGGTCCAGGATGTTTAGCTCACAGAGCATTGTCTAGACTGGATACAATTGTATCACTTCTCAGCTGAGAGCAGGACTAACTATGTACAATGTATCAGTCTGGGGTCCAGGATGTTTAGCTCACAGAGCATTGTCTAGACTGGATACAATTGTATCACTTCTCAGCTAAGAGCAGGACTAGCTATGTACAATGTATCAGTCTGGGGTCCAGGATGTTTAGCTCACAGAGCATTGTCTAGACTGGATATAATTGTATCACTTCTCAGCTGAGAGCAGGACTAGCTATGTACAATGTATCAGTCTGGAGTCCTGGCTGTTTAGCTCACAGAGCATTGTCTAGACTGGATACAATTGTTTCCAATAATGCCACATTGCACATACTCTGACCCTGTTATGTCATACAAACCCAGCCCTGCTACATCTAAAAATTCTACACTATAATCCGCACCATACTGCAAAAGTCAGCAATCTATAAGAACAGTGTTTACTAAACAGCGTGCCTCCAGCTGTTGCAAAACTACAACTCCCAGCATGCCCGGACAGCCAAAGGCTGTCCGGGCATGCTGGGAGTTGTAGTTTTGCAACAGCTGGAGGAACCTCAGTTGGGAAACACGTACATCGCTCCAACCGTTTCCGGTCAGTGTAACTTTCCTTTTACTCTCCTCACGTGACGGCGACGCCTCTTTTCAGGAACCATAAACCGGAGAAGCGGCGCCGCGGTGACCGGCACGAGTCTTCCATGGACGCCACCACCGATTTAGAGCCAAAAACAAGATGCTGAACCACAAGTCCCAGCAAGTCCCAGTCTTAACTGTGCTTCCAGCATTCTATTCATGAGCCAGAAAGGCTGTCGGCTGCCAGGGCATGCTGGGAGTTGTAGCAACAGCTGGAGGTCCGTAGTTTGGAGACCCTGGGATACTGATCACTTGGTATCGGAGAACTATAAGACCCAGCAGTCCCTGGTGCAGATAGAATCACAGGGGAAATCCAAAGAACAGAAGAAGAAAAAGCCCATAGAGAGTGCATAGGAAGGTTTTAACCCCTCGTGTGCTGGGTGGCTCTGGCACGGCAGGGGTTAACGTTTGGCGAAGCAGATGGCGGTCGCGATACAAAAGTGGCAGATTTACCTGAAATCCCTTAAATTCGCGTCCCCCGAGTCTTCAGCCCCAAACTAAGTTTCATTTCAAACTCTCCGCCCCGAGGAGGAAGTGGAAGGAGTTTCCCCTCCTCCTCCCTGTGTGAGCGCACACTTCCTCTCATGTGTATCTAAGCCTGTCATGTGTGATACCATCTCCGAGAATGCAGGAACTCCACACTCCAGCTGCTGTATCTAAGCCTGTCATGTGTGATACCATCTCCGAGAATCCAGGAACTCTACACTCCAGCTGCTGTATCTAAGCCTGTCATGTGTGATACCATCTCCGAGAATCCAGGAACTCCACACTCCAGCTGCTGTATCTAAGCCTGTCATGTGTGATACCATCTCCGAGAATCCAGGAACTCTACACTCCAGCTGCTGTATCTAATCCTGTCATGTTTGATACCGTCTTCGAGAATCCAGGAACTCTACACTCCAGCTGCTGTATCTAAGCCTGTCATGTGTGATACCATCTCCGAAAATCCAGGAACTCTACACTCCAGCTGCTGTATCTAAGCCTGTCATGTGTGATACCATCTCCGAAAATCCAGGAACTCTACACTCCAGCTGCTGTATCTAAGCCTGTCATGTGTGATACCGTCTCCGAGAATCCAGGAACTCTACACTCCAGGAGCTGTATCTAATCTTGTCATGTGTGATATAGTCTTAAAGAATCCAGGAACTCAACACACAACAAGCTGCTGTATCTAAGCCTGTCATGTGTGATACTGTCTCCGAGAATCCAGGAACTCCACACTCCACCTGCTGTATCTAATCGGGTCATGTGTGATACAGTCTCAGAGAATCCAGGAACTCTACACTCCAGCTGCTGTATCTAAGCCTGTCATGTGTGATACTGTGTCAGAGAATCCAGGAATTCTATACTCCAGCTGCTGTATCTAAGCCTGTCATGTGTGATACAGTCTTAAAGAATCCCAGAACTCTACTCTCCAGTTGCTGTATCTAAGCATGTCATGTGTGATACAGTCTCAGAGAATCTAGGAACTATACACTCCAGCTGCTGTATCTAAGCCTGTCATGTGTGATACAGTCTTAAAGAATCCAGGAACTCTACACTCCAGGATCTGCTGTATCTAAGCCTGTCATGTGTGATACAGTCTCAGAGAATCCAGGAACTCTACACTGATGTATCTAAGCCTGTCCTGTGTGATACAGTCTCAGAGAATCCAGGAACTCTACACTCCAGGAGCTGTATCTAAGCTTGTCATGTGTGATACTGTCTCAGAGAATCCCAGAACTCTACACTCCAGGAGCTGTATCTAAGCCTGTCATGTGTCATACAGTCTTAGAGAATCCCGGAACTCTATACTCCAGCTGCTGTATCTAAGCATGTCATGTGTGATACAGTCTCAGAGAATCCGGGAACTCTACACTCCAGCTGCTGTATCTAAGCCTGTCATGTGTGATACTGTCTCCGAGAATCCAGGAACTCCACACTCCAGCTGCTGTATCTAAGCCTGTCATGTGTGATACAGTCTCAGAGAATCCAGGAACTCTATACTCCAGCTGCTGTATCTAAGCCTGTCATGTGTGATACTGTCTCCGAGAATCCCCGAACTCTACACTCCAGCTGCTGTATCTAAGCCTGTCATGTGTGATACTGTCTCAGAGAATCCCCGAACTCTACACTCCAGCGGCTGTATCTAAGCCTGTCATGTGTGATACCGTCTCAGAGAATCCAGGAACTCCACACTCCAGCTGCTGTATCTAAGCCTGTCATGTGTGATACAGTCTCAGAGAATCCAGGAACTCTACACTCCAGCTGCTGTATCTAAGCCTGTCATGTGTGATACTGTCTCAGAGAATCCCCGAACTCTACACTCCAGCGGCTGTATCTAAGCCTGTCATGTGTGATACTGTATCAGAGAATCCAGGAACTCTACACTGCAGCTGCTGTATCTAAGCCTGTCATGTGTGATACTGTCTCAGAGAATCCAGGAACTCTATTCTCCAGCTGCTGTATCTAAGCCTGTCATGTGTGATACAGTCTCCGAGAATCCAGGAACTCTATACTCCAGGAGCTGCTGTATCTAAGCCTGTCATGTGTGATACTGTCTCAGAGAATCCAGGAACTCTATACTCCAGGAGCTGCTGTATCTAATCCTGTCATGTGTGATACCGTCTCAGAGAATCCAGGAACTCTACACTGCAGCTGCTGTATCTAAGCCTGTCATGTGTGATACAGTCTCAGAGAATCCCAGAACTCTACACTCCAGCTGCTGTATTAGTTTGCATACAGAGATAACTAGTACATTGTACCTACACTGATACATTGTAACAAACCATCAGAAGAAGCGACCTGGCTGCTATGTTACTATGTTTTGATGAATCTCCTCCTATGTGTTTATCTCCTATAGGGGGTCGTATACAGGATCACACGTCACCTGACGGTCACCGGATATCAGGGCCGGAACATGACGGATTATAATGTCTGCGCTATTCTGCTCCTCTGACATCACCGGACGCTGAATCACCGACATGTTGTTCTGATGATAACACGAGGGGCCTCATACCAGGACGTCCGCTCATAATACATGACCCCTCCAGAGCGCCACCGCCATCTACAATATTATAATAGACACATTGGAACCAGACCCCATATGATGTGACCCCTGGGGCCCAGACCTCATACCCCTGTGCCCCAGACCCCATAGTCATGTGATGTGACCCCTGAGGCCCAGAGCCCTATACTGTGACCATTGGGGCCCAGACCCCATACCCCTGTGCTGTGACCCCAAAGCTCGGACCCTATAGCCCTGTGCTGTGACTCCTGAGCTCCAGACCTCATATTATTTTGCTGTCATCCCCCAGAGGCCCGAATCCCATAGTCCTCTGATATGACCCCTCAGCGCTCTGATATGACCCCTCAGCGCTAGACCCCATATTCCCATGCTGCTGTGACCCCCAAGGCCCAGATCCCATAGTTCTGTGATGTGACCCCTGAGCCCTAAACCTCATATTCCTTTGCTGTGACCCCCCTGAAGCCTGAATCCCATAGTCCTCTTATGTGACCCTTGAGGCCAGGACCCCATAGCACTGTGATGTGTCCTGTGGTATTAGATCCTGTAGGGTGCGAGGGGCGACCTCCATGGTTGGGTTTCTCCAGCAAATCCCACAGATGATCGATCGGATTAAGATCTACCGCTGCAATTAAGGGATCCCGCTGCCATGAAGGGGGGGTATTGGTCTGTACAATGGTTAGGTAGGGGGGACGTTTCCCAGTACCTTCCACATGAGGTCAGGGCACAAGGTCTCCAGCAGAACATTGCCCATCCCACTGCCCCCACTGGCTTGTTTTCTTCCCATAATGCATCCTGATGCCATCTCTTTCCCAGGTAAGTGACACACACATGTGGAGACACGGGGGTGCAAGTGATTTTTGTCAATCGTGACGCCAGGGCACCGTTATCCTATACACGGTTCGAGGTGTGTTGGTGTAAAAAAACACACTGACGTCGGGTTACGGATAACTGTCTGTTACTGAGCAGGTGTAGATGGTACAACCCACAGTATTGCGTAGAGCAGAAGAGATGCAGTGTAACCCTTCGGATTCCTGTGGACTTGCTGGGACTTTTGGTATTTTCTGAGGTTATTCATGCATGTCCGTGGCCTGTGCAAAACCAGGTACTGCCCCAGGTGCCCCTATGTGGAGGAAACATCTATGCACGTCATTTGGCAGGGCCCCTTTGCGCCAGGGCCTATTGAATGCCCTAGAACCTGATCTTAGAGACTCGCTACGCCGGGAACTACCTATCGTACCATTCAGTGCTTTATGGACTTTTTCCATGGACTGGTGCCTTATGAACTGTTTTAAGGACGCTATATGGCTGGCCAGGAATCGCCTCATTTACAACAGGGAGGACATGTGCAGGACTGCCGCAGGCTGGTCCACAGCCGGCTTAGAGACTATTCCATCTTGAACCGTCCGGACGTTGATGAAGAAGAGGATTAATGCGCCTCTGCTTCCCCTACCTCTCCATACGTTTGCCCAGTAGTCTGACCCTGTGATCTGCCCTACTCCCCATTTGACCCCACGCCCCCTCCCCGATCACAGACTGTAATATGTTATTGATTTTCGAATTTGTTTCTTCGATATCGAGTGATGGAGCGGAGTGTTAGTGTAGCATGTGGTACGGTGTATAGCTTAGGGAACCTGTGCTGTATACTGTACTGTCATGCTTTGTGTGATTGTAATTTATTGTACGACTTGTAATGATGACTGAATGATGAATAAAGCTCTTTCAATACCTTATGGTGCTTTTCACCCACTTGAATCATATAGACTTGAGATTTGACACTTGAAGATGTCCCACGCTGACAAGGGTTGTGACAAGGTAACATTTCTAACACCGCGAGGGCTTAACTCACCGCTGTACGGGGAACACTTGCAGAATGGAGGGGTTGACTTGATTCAGAGATTTTCTCAGGTTTCCCTCTGAATTCATCACACACCGCTTCCACCTCCTTTTCACACTGTACTCAGCACTGACTCAACTTCAGTCCATATCTCATCTCCACTGGGGAAACTCCTCCTCCCTACACTATATACAGGAGAATTTGGGGGTTCTTATTGGGCAGACAGGTTCACCTGGTTACCACTACATCTCTTCCTTAAAGGGGTACTCCGGTCCCAAGACATCTTATCCCCTATACAAAGGGGACCCCCACAATTTAGCATGCAGCACCCACCTGTAAGCACTGCAGGAAGCGCTGGTCTCAGTGTTTTGCCTCCCGACCACGGGGATGGAGTATCGTGATGTCACGACTCCACCCCTGTCTGATGTCATGCCCCGCCCCCTCAATGCAAGTCTATGGGAGGGGGCGTGACGGCCGTCACGCCCCCTCCCATAGACATGCATTGAGGGGGTGGGGCGTGATGTCATGAGGGGCAGGGCTATGACGTCACGAGCTCCCAGCGCCGGTTCCAGTGTTCGGAACAGTCTGTCCCAAACGCTGAGCAGCGGAGTACCCCTTTAAAGGTACAGTACATAAATAACAAAGAATATCACAAATGTAATAAAGTGCGGGAACATAATTACCATGAGAACGGTGGGCCCGACCCAAGAGCATCCGGTCTGCCGAAGGAGATCCGCAGCCCACAGGACAGCCCCCGGTGCTGGGACACCACACACCCACCTGTCCACATGATGGAAAAGGTCATCCAATAGACCCGGTACTTCTTCCACAGCTCCATCCTCCAGTTCTGATGCCCATTATAGACACTATGGGAGGTGGACAGTGGTCACATGGGCTCTGACCGCTCTGTGGGCCCCAAACACAACAAGCTGCGACTACTCATCCCTGGTCACTGATCAGATCCTTACACTTCTCCATTGTTCCTGCATTCAACATCAATTACAATAACTGACCGGTAACCTGTCCTAATAAACTCCACCACAGAGAGAGGAGCCATTATGACCAGATTATTTACCTCATTCACTTTATCTGTTTTCTGATTAGTTTGCAGATAGTGATCTCACCAGCAGAATAGTGAGTACAGCTCTGGAGTATAATACAGGATATAACTCAGGATCAGTACAGGATAAGTAATGTAATGTATGTACACAGTGACCCCACCAGCAGAATAGTGAGTACAGCTCTGGAGTATAATACAGGATATAAATCAGGATCAGTACAGGATAAGTAATGTAATGTATGCACACAGTGACCTCACCAGCAGAATAGTGAGTACAGCTCTGGAGTATAATACAGGATATAACTCAGGATCAGTACAGGATAAGTAATGTAATGTATATACACAGTGACCCCACCAGCAGAATAGTGAGTACAGCTCTGGGGTATAATACAGGATATAACTCAGGATCAGTACAGGATAAGTAATGTAATGTATGTACACAGTGACCCCACCAGCAGAATAGTGAGTACAGCTCTGGAGTATAATACAGGATATAACTCAGGATCAGTACAGGATAAGTAATGTAATGTATGTACACAGTGACCTCACCAGCAGAATAGTGAGAACAGCTCTGGAGTATAATACAGGATATAAATCGAGATTTTCCTAGCTATCGTGATGGAAAATATAACTTATATGAAGACAGGAGGCGAGTATCTTGCATTAAACTTTCTCTTTAATGCCCATAGCAGAAAAACTACAGACAATTAATTCACTTTAGTATAAAAATTTCATTAAAACTACAACTCCCAGCAGCCCCCGGATCCTCCCTCCTCTGGGTCGGCGACCCTATATAAGGGGCTGTCTGGACCTCCTCCTCCTCTTTCTTTCGTGCAAACTCTGGAACAGCGCACGGTCGTATGTCACACCGGAAGTACTCCGTCATCCATCGAAACCTCGACTCTTGAAAGCCGGAAGTCAGGGCCAACCGGGCCTCGACCAACTGTGTTGCAACTGGAACAAAAACAAAGCGCCTGTGATTCAGGGACGCTTCATACACTTCCACTTAGAAGAAAGTTCCGTACTTCAGTAGCCTGAAACGAGAAAGAAAAAACACCATAACAGGGTTGGGTAGGGAGGGAAGATACTCGCCTCCTGTCTTCATATAACTTATATTTTCCGTCACGATAGCTTGGAAAATCCCGATTTATATATCAGACAGGAGGCTCATATCTTGCAAGTTTAAAGCTAACAGTGCTTACATAAAGAAATAATAACAAAGATGTCATAGAACAGACACAGAGACGTGTGTTTGAGGTTTAAAATAAAATTGCCGAAAAGTCGTCTCGGACGACCAATCAGCGGCCAACAGAAGATCCGAAAGCGAACCTCCCGAAGTGACCACCTTGGTGGCCATAGCCCCTCTAGAAGAATGAGCACCAAAAAGAGAGATATCGATCCCAGCCATTTTCATGGCCGACCTCACCCACCTGGCCAAAGTGGCCGAGGATACCGGAAGATGAGGTTTGACATATGATATCAACAACTGACTGTAAGATTCAGATCTCAAAGTCGCGGTCCGCGACTCATACGATTGTAGACGGCGTACTACACACAGACGTGGGTGATCAGGAAAAAAGGGATAGAAGACGGATTGAAGTCCCGTCTAGTCCTGCGAACCATCGACAACCGTACCCCTTCCGGTGAAAATTGTCGCCTGGAAATATCCAACGCTTTTACATCCGACACCCGTTTTATGGATACTAAACATAACAGTGTAGTAAGCTTGAGGGATAGCAACTTTAAAGCGATTGCGTCATTGTCCTCCCAGAAGGAAAATAAATCCAACACAAGGGAGACATCCCAAGTAGACTGGTACGTAGGACGGGGAGGACGCTTAAATCTTATGCCTCGTAAGAGCCTACATACCAAAGGATGTTTGCCCACCGGTAATGCGTCCACCGGGCAATGATACGCCGATATGGCGGATCTGTACACGTTCAGTGAACTGTAGGATTTCCCAGACTCAAAAGAGTCCGCTAAATAATTCACTATCACTGAAACAGGTGCATGAACGGCATCAACTTGCCGTCTATCACACCAACGAACCCAAAATGCCCAGGTTGATCGATATGCCGATCTAGTCCCTGGGGCCCAGGCCAAGGCAAGGAGGTCTCTAGCCGATTGTGAAAGGTCACCACCGGCGTCCGGGACCCCGAAACCAACCACGCAAGGAGTGGAAGGTTGCCCTCCAATATCAGGGGATGAGGACCCTTGGTTGGGTTCGTGAGAAGGTGAGGCGAGTGAGGAATCAAACGAGGATAGTCGATCGTCATCCCTAAAAGAAGAGGAAACCATGATTGCGTCGGCCACCAAGGGGTGACCAACACCACCGTCGCCTTCTGACTCAGTACTTGGAGAAGAACTCTGGTTATCATATTGAATGGGGGAAACGCATAGTGCGTCCCCAGTTCCCATATCTGACGGAATGCGTCCACTGCGGATGCTTCCGGGTCCGGCCTCCAGCTGTAAAAGCGAGGCAGTTGTCGATTGAGCCGGGATGCGAAGAGGTCCGTGTGTAACGGACCCCAAAGAGACCTCAAAGCCCGAAAGATAGATCGGTCCAACGTCCAATCGCTGGAATCCTTCAAATAGCGAGAATTCCAATCCGCTACGATGTTGGACACACCAGGAAGGTATTCCGCAATCGGAATGATGTCCCGGGATAAACAGAAATGCCAGAACGTGGACGCGATGTCCGCCAGCACTCTGGACCTCGTACCTCCCAGGCGGTTGACGTATTGAACCGCCGCCACATTGTCCATGCGTACAATTACGCAACAATTGGAATGGTGAGGGAGAAAACTCCTGATAGCGAAGAATGCTGCCAAGAGTTCCAAGGCATTGATGTGGAGAAAAGACTCCTCTGCGGACCATCTCCCTCCTGTGGTGTCTTGCTCCCCAACCGTGGCGGCTCGCATCGGACTCTATTATGACATCCAGGCAGGCATTGAAGATAGTCCTGCCGTTCCATTCGACAGCGTGTCGAAGCCACTACTGCAATTCCTCTACAACTTCCGGTCCGATGGTAACTTCGTCCGCATAGCGAAGACCCTGGCGAAGGTGGAGAGCTTTGAGTCGCTGAAGGGCCCGATAGTGAAGAGGGGCCGGAAATATCGCTTGAATAGAGGTCGATAATAGGCCCACAATGCGTGCAATCACCCTCAGTGATACTCGAGCTTTGCGCAAAGTCGCTCTGATTTCCTTGCGAATCAAAGCCAACTTGGATTTTGGTAACATCAAGATGGCTCGTTGGGTATCCACTAGGAAACCCAGGAACTCCATTTCCTGCGCGGGAGACAGAACCGATTTTTTGTGGTTGATGAGGAATCCCAGTTCCTCCATCAACGAAAGGGCCCATTGGCTGTGAGTCACGGCCTGTGCCCTGGACCGGGCCATAATTAGTAGATCGTCCAAGTAAATAATAAGCCGTACCCCCCTGCTCCGAAGAGCTGCTACCACCGGTTTCAGTAACTTGGTGAAACACCAAGGGGCCGATGATAACCCGAATGGAAGGCAGGTGAACTGCCACATTCGGTCCCTCCATAGGAATCGTAGGAATCTTTGGGAGGTGTGATGAATGGGGACGGTAAGATATGCGTCCTTCAGATCGATTTTTACTAACCAGTCTCCTGGCCAAAGGAGGTCGCGTAGCAGATGGATCCCTTCCATCTTGAAGTGACGGTAAGTCACGTGTTGATTCAAACCTCTCAGATTTATCACCGGGCGGTAACCGCCATCTTTCTTCTTGACCAAGAAGAGACTGGAATTCTATCCAGCTACCGTATTGAGGATCCAAACGTCTGCTGTAATCGTGGACCAGACGTGGAAAAAATATCTTAGCCTGCCCCCCACCAATGTGTGTGGAATTGAAAGGGTACTCACCGGTCGGTGGGCGAGATCTGGGGAATCCGCGACCTCCGCGTCCTCTCCATGGTCGCCCTCGAGGGGGAAAGAAAGGGGCCGGTTGGACCACGGGCAGAGCATATTGTGGTTGAGCAGGAGCAAATTGTTGCTGTGCCGGTCTAATGTAGGGCCTATATGGGGCATTGTGGCCGGCAGATCGGCCTCTGCTTCTACCGGCCTTGCCGAAAACCTTACCAGGTTGGCCCGTCTTTTTTAGAGAAGTTTGCGCCTTATCCAGGCTGGAAAACAGGCTGACAAACTTGTTAATATTTTTAATGAGGTCATCCCCAAATAAGAGACCTTCAGCGGAGGGATCCGGCTCATTCTCCGCTAAGTGGGAGAGCTGCGGCTCCAGTTTCATCAGAATGGACCGTCTCCGTTCAGTAGAACAGGCCGTGTTCGCACTGCCCAGCATGCATATAGCATGCTGGGCCCAGCCTCTCAGTTGCTCTAGGTCTACCGGTTGGGCGGTGGATGCCGCTTGCTCTGAAAGATTTAATATCTTTGTGAGCGGGCCAAGAAGATCAAGAATGCGGTCTTGGATCAACTTAAATGATCTCTCAATCCCCTTCTTTGAATACTTTCCTGATCGTGTCAGGTACTTGAGGAGAACCGGATCTATTTCTGGCGTGACCGCAATCTTCTTGGTTACACAGGGTCTGGGGCACTCAGCCCTCAATTTATTACGGTTCGTGCGGTCCAAAGCCCGTCTAGTCCAATATTCAATATATTGTGCTACGTGTGGTAGCGGTGCCCAGTCTCCGGAGCGTGGGTGTGTGATCGCATCCGGGCTGAAAAGTGGTTGGCCCAGAGAATCTAGGATCGCCTCATTTGGCGCCTCTGGTTTGGCATCAGGGTAATCAGCCATAAACCCCGCATCTTCCTCATCAGAATCAGAGCCTGTGGCCTCAGCCACATCAGACTCGCCGGACGACTCGTCGGTAGACGTGACATATGAGTCCGGTTTCGTCCGCCGGGCGGACTTCTGCCCCTTACAAGTTTTCTCCTTGGGGCCCAAGGGTCGAGAATGTATATTAGGATGCGGGGTGTGACAGACCGGTTCAGGTTCTGTCTGGGGCACATTGTAAGCTTCCCCTGCCGGGGAGTCGAAATGTCCAGAGACATGTTTTCTTTTATGTGAGACCTTACCCCTAACGGGCACCTCTCTAGAGGTAGATGCTAAAGGTTTATCATAACTCATATTTGCAGCCAGAGCTGCCTGAATGGACTTGTTAATCAAGTCCTGTATTTGAGTCGCAGACATGATCTGAGAAGCCTCAATCTCTATGCCCTCATTAGTCTGGCCAGGCAGAGTAGAGAAAGGGACTGAGGATTTTTCACCAGCCATGATAGACAGAGTAGGGAAGTTATCAGAACTTTAGCAGAAGCTACAAGTAGCCAACTGACTGTAAAATATTAGTAGTTCTGTTTAGAAGAGCTAATGCTACTAGCTAATATTAACAAACTACCTGAAGGTAACTAAACTTGGACCGGACCTATAATGCTGGCGCTCCTCTCACCGCTCGCACAACACTGGCGACGGGGAGAGGGATCCAGCAACCAGCGCTTACAGCCGTAATCTCGCGAGACCACGGCTGTAAGACCTGTGATATGTCGCACGGAATCCCGGAAGGCGACACCCGGACACGCCCCCTGACATTGCGAAGCCCGCGAAGGTGGCAAGCGGCGGGAAGAGGGTAAGAAGACGGCGCGAATAGAAAGTAAGATGGCGCCTATAGAGGGACAATACTAATGGAGGCAAATACAGAGATATGACAGGAATCACTGCTAGAGGCAGAGAAAGCTCAGAAAATGCAGAGTATGAAGAGAAAATAGGTATGAGGAGAAAATAGGTATATATATAAATATATATACCCCGAAAATTAGTAATATTAGAATAACAGAGAAAATAACAGCCGGAGTATACAGGGCATAATCCTAGATACCCTGAATACACCCGGAATCACAATTAATACACATTAATTCACAGAGAATATACTTAACTTGCTGCCATGAGCAGAAAGAAAGAGGAGGAGGAGGTCCAGACAGCCCCTTATATAGGGTCGCCGACCCAGAGGAGGGAGGATCCGGGGGCTGCTGGGAGTTGTAGTTTTAATGAAATTTTTATACTAAAGTGAATTAATTGTCTGTAGTTTTTCTGCTATGGGCATTAAAGAGAAAGTTTAATGCAAGATATGAGCCTCCTGTCTGATATATAACTCAGGATCAGTACAGGATAAGTAATGTAATGCATGTACACAGTGATCTCACCAGCAGAATAGTGAGTACAGCTCTGGAGTATAATACAGGATATAACTCAGGATCAGTACAGGATAAGTAATGTAATGTATGTACACAGTGACCTCACCAGCAGAATAGTGAGGACAGCTCTGGAGTATAATACAGGATATAACTCAGGATCAGTACAGGATAAGTAATGTAATGCATGTACACAGTGATCTCACCAGCAGAATAGTGAGTACAGCTCTGGAGTATAATACAGGATATAACTCAGGATCAGTACAGGATAAGTAATGTAATGTATGTACACAGTGACCTCACCAGCAGAATAGTGAGTACAGCTCTGGAGTATAATACAGGATATAACTCAGGATCAGTACAGGATAAGTAATGTAATGTATGTACACAGTGACCTCACCAGCAGAATAGTGAGTACAGCTCTGGGGTATAATAGAGGATATAACTCAGGATCAGTACAGGATAAGTAATGTAATGTATGTACACAGTGATCTCACCAGCAGAATAGTGAGTACAGCTCTGGGGTATAATACAGGATATAACTCAGGATCAGTACAGGATAAGTAATGTAATGTATGTACACAGTGACCTCACCAGCAGAATAGTGAGTGCAGCTCTGGAGTATAATACAGGATATAACTCAGGATCAGTACAGGATAAGTAATGTAATGTATGTACACAGTGACCTCACCAGCAGAATAGTGAGTACAGCTCTGGGGTATAATAGAGGATATAACTCAGGATCAGTACAGGATAAGTAATGTAATGTATGTACACAGTGACCCAACCAGCAGAATAGTGAGTACAGCTCTGGAACATAATACAGGATATAACTCAGGATCAGTACAGGATAAGTAATGTAATGTATGTACACAGTGACCTCAACAGCAGAATAGTGAGTACAGCTCTGGAACATAATACAGGATATAACTCAGGATCAGTACAGGATAAGTAATGTAATGTATGTACACAGTGACCTCACCAGCAGAATAGTGAGTACAGCTCTGGAGTATAATAAAGGATATAACTCAGGATCAGTACAGGATAAGTAATGTAATGTATGTACACAGTGACCCCACCAGCAGAATAGTGAGTACAGCTCTGGAACATAATACAGGACATGACTCCTTTAACTTGAACAACACAAGTTGTTCTGGGGTTGATAATAATTTCTGCTGATCTTCTATTGCCGCCTACCACCCAGCTTTCCCAGAACGGAAAGAACTAAGAAGCTGACAGACGCCATATTATCAGATAATTTGCTTTTTTTAGTGGTCTCTCGTGAGATGACTGGTGAGTCGTAGACACGTTCGTGTGAGAACCGGATTATTTTTACCATCTTTCGCCACCGGCTGAGCTATAATAATGTTATTACAGACCGGCTCAGTCATTGCACTTGTTCCTTTAAGTTCCAGTGTGACTTCACTCTCCTTTTTAGACGGAGCCGTCACCCATACGTCGTCCATTCCCCCCCTCTATAAATGAGACCCCCGCGCCTTCACTGGTGGACATAAATAGCGCCTCCTCATAGCTGGGAGATCTTAAAGCCGTAATAAGGTCGTAGCCGGACGTTGGTGTAGTGGGGTCTGACACTTTATAATACAGTCTGCTCCACCTGCTCCAGAATATACAGGGATATTATACGTTTTATTGGACGGATTTCACAATGAACGTGGTGTCCTGTGCCCGCTGCGGGTATGGCGTCTACCCGGCCGAGAAGATTAGCTGTATAGATCAGGTGAGTACGCCATAATATACTATATATACACAATGAGGGAGATTTATCAAAACCTGTCCAGAGGAAAAGTGGAGCGGTTGCCCATAGCAACCAATCAGATGGCTTCTTTTAGTTTTCAGAGGCATTTTCAAAAATGAAAGAAGAAATCTGATTGGTTGCTATGGGCAACTGGTCAACTTTTCCTCTGCACAAGTTTTAATATATCTCCCCCAATATAACAGTGTTTCCCAACCAGTGTGCCTCCAGCTGTTGAAAAACTACAACTCCCAGCATGCCCGGACAGCCTTCGGCTGTCCGGGCATGCTGGGAGTTGTAGTTTTGCAACAGCTGGAGGAGCACTGGTTTAGAAACACTGTGATATAATAATAAATATAAAACCACGTCACTGATAATTGTAGTGTATCTAAGCGTACCATGTGTAATACTGTTTCCTGAGCCACTGTATCTAATCCTATCATGTGTGATACTGTCTGCTGAGCTGTGTAACCAAATCCTTACTGTGCGATACTGTCTGCCAAACTGTATCTAGTCCCTTACCATGTTATACTGTCTTCTGAGCTGTGTATCTAATCCCTTACTGTGCGATACTGTCTGCTGAGCTGTGTATCTAATCCCTTACTGTGCGATACTATCTGCTGAGCTGTGTATCTAATCCCTTACTGTGCGAAACTGTCTGCCGAACTGTATCTAATCCCTTACTGTGTTATACTGTCTGCTGTACTGTGTATCTAATCCCTTACAGTGTGATACTGTCTGCTGAGCTGTGTATCTAATCCTTTACTGTGCGATACTGTCTGCTGAGCTGTGTATCTAATCCTTTACTGTGCGCTACTGTCTGCTGAGCTGTGTATCTAATCCTTTACTGTGCTATACTGTCTGCTGAGATATGTATCTAATCCTTTACTGTGTGATACTGTCTGCTGAGATGTGTATCTAATCCTTTACTGTGTGATACTGTCTGCTGAGCTGTGTATCTCATCCCTCACTGTGCAAAACTGTCTGCCGAGCTGTATCTAATCCATTACTGTGTTATACTGTCTGCTGTACTGTGTATCTAATCTCTTACAGTGTGATACTGTCTGCTGAGCTGTGTATCTAATCCTTTACTGTGTGATACTGTCTGCTGAGCTGTGTATCAAATTTTTTACTGTGCGATACTGTCTGCTGAGCTGTGTATCTAATCCTTTACTGTGATACTGTTATGCCGAGCGCTCCTGGTCCCTGCTCCTCCCCGGAGCGCTCGCGGCGTTCCTCTCTCTGCAGCGCCCCGGTCAGACCCGCTGACCGGGAGCGCTGCACTGACACTGCCGGCGGGGATGCGACTCGCATAGCGGGACGCGCCCGCTCGCGAATCGCATCCCAAGTCACTCACCTGTCCCGGTCCCCGGCTGTCACGTCCTGGCGCGTGCGGCTCCGCTCCTTAGGGCGAAAGGGCCAGTGCACCAATGATTGGTGCCTGGCCCAATCAGTCTAATTAACCTCCACCTGCATATATAACCTCACTTCCCCTTCACTTCCTTGCCAGATCTTGTTGCCATTGTGCCAGAGAAAGCGTTTACAGTGTTTGCCTTAACAGTGTTCCTGACCTCTTGCTATCGCCATTGACTACGAACCTTGCCTCTGTCTAGTCCTTCTGTCCCACGCCTTCTCAGCAGTCAGCGAGGTTGAGCCGTTGCCGGTGGATACGACCTGGTTGCTACCGCCGCAGCAAGATCATCCCGCTTTGCAGCGGGCTCTGGTGAATACCAGTAGCAACCTAGAACCGGTCCACTGACATGGTCCACGCCAATCCCTCGCTGGCACAGAGGATCCACACCCAGCCTGCCGAATCGTAAATGTAGATCCGGCCATGGATCCCGCTGAAGTCCCGCTGCCAGTTGTCGCTGACCTCACCACGGTGGTCACCCAGCAGTCTCAACAGATAGAGCAACTTGGACAACAGTTCGCCCAACAAGGACAGCAGCTGTCGCAGTTGACCGCCATGCTACAGCAACTTCTGCCACAGCTACAGCAGCAACCATCTCCTCCGCCAGCTCCTGCACCTCCTCCTCCGCGAGTGCCCACTCCTGGCCTCCGCTTGTCCCTGCCGGACAAATTTGATGGGGACTCTAGACTTTGCCGAGGTTTCCTGTCACAATGTTCCCTACATTTGGAGATGCTGTCGGACCTATTTCCTACAGAACGGTCGAAGGTGGCTTTCGTGGTCAGTCTCCTGTCTGGAAAGGCCTTGTCTTGGGCCACACCGCTCTGGGACCGCAATGATCCTGCCACAGCCACAGTCCAGTCCTTCTTCGCTGAAGTCCGTAGTGTCTTCGAAGAACCAGCCCGAGCTTCTTCTGCCGAAACTGCCCTGCTGAACCTGGTCCAGGGTAATTCTTCAGTAGGCGAGTACGCCATCCAATTTTGTACCCTCGCCTCTGAATTATCTTGGAACAACAAGGCCCTCTGCGCGACCTTTAAAAAAGGCCTATCCAGTAACATCAAGGATGTGCTGGCCGCACGAGAGATTCCTGCCAACCTGCATGAACTTATCCATTTGGCCACCCGCATTGACATGCGTTTTTCTGAGAGACACCAGGAGCTCCACCAGGAAAAAGACCTTAATCCATGGGCACCTCTCTCACAGTATCCTCTGCAATCTACCCCTGTGCCTCCTGCCGAGGAGGCTATGCAAGTGGATCGGTCTCGCCTGACCCATGAAGAGAGGAATCGCCGTAGAGATAAAAATCTATGTCTGTACTGCGCTAGTACCGAACATTTCTTGGTGGATTGCCCTATTCGTCCTCCACTTCTGGGAAACGCACGCACGCACCCAGCTCACGTGGGAGTGGCGTCTCTTGGTCTGAAGTCTGCTCCTCCACGTCTCACTGTGCCCGTACGGATTTCTCCTTCTGCCAACTCCTCCTTCTCAGCCGTGGCCTTCTTGGACTCTGGCTCTGTGGGAAATTTCATTTTGGCCTCTTTTGTTAATAAGTTCAACATCCCTGTGACCCGTCTCGTCAAGCCGCTCTACATTTCCTCGGTCAACGGAGTAAAGTTGGACTGCACTGTGCGTTACCGCACAGAACCCCTGCTCATGAGCATTGGACGGCATCACGAAAAAAATTTAATTTTTTGTTTTGCCCAACTGCACATCTGAAGTCCTCCTCGGTCTGCCATGGCTCCAACGCCACTCTCCTACCCTTGACTGGACCACCGGGGAGATCAAGTGCTGGGGTGCTTCTTGCCACAAAAAATGCCTCACGTCTGCTCCCAGTCCCGTCTGTCGGGCCTCAGTGTCTCCTCCTTTACCTGGTCTCCCCAAGGTCTATCAGGACTGTGCCGTGCCTCCTCATAGCCCCCGTCCTGGTAACACTCTGCCCCGTGCCAAGCTTCACCCTCTGCCCCCCCTCCCCATTCCCACTCCTTCTGAACTGCCTGCCATTGATGAGTATACCCAGGACTTCTCTGTCCTCAAGAAGGAGACTCTACAATCGCTCCCAATGTCCTCGTCCCTTGTTGAGCGACAACCGGACAAAAAGAGGGGGAGACCTAAGGGGGGGGGGGAGGTACTGTTACGCTAAGCGCTCCGGGTCCCTGCTCCTCCCCAGAGCGCTCGCGGCGTTCCTCTCTCAGCAGCGCCCCAGTCAGACCCGCTGACCGGGAGCGCTGCACTGACACTGCCGGCGGGGATGCGATTCGCATAGCGGGACGCGCCCGCTCGCGAATCGCATCCCAAGTCGCTCACCTGTCCCGGTCCCCGGCTGTCACGTCCTGGCGCGTGCGGCTCCGCTCCTTAGGGCGTGCGCGCGCCAGCTCTCTAAGATTTAAAGGGCCAGTGCACCAATGATTGGTGCCTGGCCCAATCAGCCTAATTAGCTTCCACCTGCTCCCTAGCTATAATACCTCACTTCCCCTGCACTCCCTTGCCGGATCTTGTTGCCTTGTGCCAGTGAAAGCGTTTAGTGTTGTCCAAAGCCTGTGTTACCTGATCTCCTGCTATCCATATTGACTACGAACCTTGCCGCCTGCCCCGACCTTCTGCTACGTCTGACCTTGCCTCTGCCTAGTCCTTCTGTCCCACGCCTTCTCAGCAGTCAGCGAGGTTGAGCCGTTGCCGGTGGATACGACCTGGTTGCTACTGCCGCAGCAAGACCATCCCGCTTTGCGGCGGGCTCTGGTGAATACCAGTAGCAACCTAGAACCGGTCCACCGACACGGTCCACGCCAATCCCTCGCTGACACAGAGGATCCACATCCAGCCTGCCGAATCCTAACAGATACTGTCTACTGAGATGTGTATCTAATCCTTTACTGTGTAATACTGTCTGCTATGCTATGTATCTAATCCTTTACTGTATAATACTGTCTGCTGAGTTGTGTATCTAATCTTTTACTGTGTGATACTGTCTGCTGAGATGTGTATCTAATCCTTTACTGTATAATACTGTCTGCTGTGCTATGTATCTAATCCTTTACTGTGTAATACTGTCTGCTGAGCTGTGTATCTAATCCCTTACTGTGTGATGCTCTCTGCTCAGCTGTAGCACTATTAGATTAGAACTGCTATGGCATTTGTATTGGCTTTCATTGTATGGCTTGTTACCCTATGGCAGTGTTATATGGACCCTGTTTGGCACTATAATTTGGGGTTGGTTACGGTACTGTATGTGCTCTGATATGGCACTGTGTCTTGTAATTTGGGCACTGTACGGTAGTATTGTTGGTGTACAGCTGTGTGGGCACTTTATGGCACAACTATTTGGATGTATAAGTGGTTGTTATTTAGGCAGCTGCAGAACAATTTTGTAGCCCTATGGTGCTATAATTTTGACACTTTATTATACTATAATTTTTGTGAACGCTGTTGAAGTATTATTAAGACATATATCTATATATATATATATATATATATATATATATATATATAGCATCATTTGAGAAATAAATTATACTGTTCTTTTCTATGAAAGTAATGTTTAGGAACTACATTGCATAATTGTTTTGGGTGTTATGTTGCTCTATTATTTGGGCACTACATTGTTCTATTATTTGTACACTACGTTGCTCTATTATTTGGGCACTACATTGTTCTAATATTTGTACACTACGTTGCTCTATTATTTGGGCACTACGTTGCTCTATTATTTGGGCACTGCGTTTCTCTATTATTTGGGCACTACATTGTTCTATTATTTGTACACTACATTGATCTATTATTTGGGCACTACATTGTTCTATTATTTGTACACTACATTGATCTATTATTTGAGCACTGCATTCCTCTATTATTTGGCCACTACATTGCACTATTATTTGAGCACTACATTGCTCTATTTTTGGGCACTTCATTGCTCTATTATTTGTACACTACATTGCTCTATTATTTGGGCACTATGTTGCTGTATTATTTGGGAACTACATTGCTCTATTATTTGGGCACTGCATTGCTCTATTATTTGGGCACTACATTGCTCTATTATTTGTACACTACACTGATCCATTATTTGTGCACTACATTGCTCTATTATTTGTGCACTACATTGCTCTATTATTTGTACACTACATTGTTCTATTATTTGTACACTACATTGTTCTATTATTTGGGCACTACATTGCTCTATTATTTGTACACTGCATTGCTCTATTATTTGTACACTACATTGCTCTATTATTTGTGCACTACATTGCTCTATTATTTGTACACTACACTGCTCTATTATTTGGGAACTATGTTGCTGTATTATTTGGGAACTACATTGCTCTATTATTTGGGAACTACATTGCTCTATTATTTGGGCACTACATTGTTCTATTATTTGGGCACTACATTGTTCTATTATTTGTACACTACATTGCTCTATTATTTGGGCACTACATTGTTCTATTATTTGTACACTACATTGATCTATTATTTGTACACTACATTGATCTATTATTTGGGCACTACATTGCTCTATTATTTGGGAACTACATTGCTCTATTATTTGGGCACTACATTGTTCTATTATTTGTACACTACATTGATCTATTATTTGTACACTACATTGATCTATTATTTGGGCACTACATTGCTCTATTATTTGGGAACTACATTGCTCTATTATTTGGGCACTACATTGTTCTATTATTTGTACACTACATTGTTCTATTATTTGTACACTACATTGATCTATTATTTGTACACTACACTGCTCTATTATTTGTACACTACACTGCTCTATTATTTGGGAACTACATTGCTCTATTTTTGGGCACTACATTGCTCTATTGTTTGTACACTACACTGCTCTGTTACTTGTACACTACATTGTTCTATTATTTTGGCACTACATTGCTCTATTATTTGGGCACTACATTGCTCTATTTTTGTGCACTTCATTGCTCTATTATTTGTACACTACATTGTTCTATTATTTGTACACTACATTGCACTATTATTTGGGCACTTCATTGCTCTATTTTTGGGCACTTCATTGCTCTATTATTTGTACACTACATTGCTCTATTATTTGTACACTACATTGCTCTATTATTTGGGCACTACATTGCTCTATTATTTGGGCACTACATTGCTCTATTATTTGGGCACTACATTGCTCTATTTTTGGGCACTACATTGCTCTATTATTTGTACACTACATTGTTCTATTATTTGTACACTACATTGTTCTATTATTTGGGCACTGCATTCCTCTATTATTTGGGCACTACATTGCTCTATTATTTGTACACAATGTTGCTCTTTTATTTGTGCACTACATTGTTCTTTTATTTGGGCACTAAGGAGATTCATCAAATCTAATAGTTGCCCAGTTACCTATAGCAACCAATGAGATAGCTTCTTTCATTTTTAACAAGGCCTCTGAAAACTGAAAGGCGTGAACTGATTGGTTGCTATGGGCAACTGGGCATTTTTTCCTCTGGACTGGTTTTGATAAATCTCCCCCTATACTGCCCTATTATTTGGGCACTATACTGATCTATTATTTGTACACTACATTGCTCTATTATTTGGGCACTATGTTGCTGTATTATTTGGGCACTGCATTGCTCTATTATTTGGGCACTGCGTTGCTCTATTATTTGTACACTACATTGCTCTATTATTTGGGCACTACATTGCTCTATTATTTAGTAGCCACATTGATCTATTATTTGGGCAATATATTGGTCTGTTATTTGGGCACTAAGCTATTCAATTATTTGGACACTGTATCACTCTACTGTATGGGCATCACACTGCCCTAATAATTGGACACTACATTGTTCTATTATTTGGGTGTTATGTTGCTCTATTATTTGGGCACTGTGTTACTCTGTTACTTGTACATTACATTGTTCTATTATTTGTACACTACATTGTTCTATTATTTGGGCACTGCATTCCTCTATTATTTGGGCACTGCATTCCTCTATTATTTGGGCACTACATTGCTCTATTATTTGGGCACTACATTGCTCTATTATTTGTACACTACATTGCTCTATTATTTGTACACTACACTGATCTATTATTTGTACACTACATTGCTCTATTATTTGGGCACTACATTGCTCTATTATTTGGGCACTACATTGCTCTATTATTTGTACACTACATTGCTCTATTATTTGTACACTACATTGCTCTATTATTTGTACACTACACTGATCCATTATTTGGGTGCTACATTGCTCTATTATTTGGGCACTACGTTGCTCTATTATTTGGGCACTACGTTGCTCTATTATTTGTGCACTACATTGCTCTATTATTTGGGCACTACATTGTTCTATTATTTGGGCACTGCGTTGCTCTATTATTTGTACACTACATTGATCTATTATTTGGGCACTACATTGCTCTATTATTTGGGCACTACATTGCTCTATTATTTGGGCACTACATTGCTCTATTATTTGGGCACTGTGTTGCTGTATTATTTGTACACTACATTGCTCTATTATTTGTACACTACATTGCTCTATTATTTGTACACTACATTGTTCTATTATTTGTACACTACATTGCTCTATTATTTGTACACTACACTGATCTATTATTTGTACACTACACTGATCTATTATTTGTACACTACACTGATCTATTATTTGGGCACTACATTGTTCTATTATTTGGGCACTACATTGTTCTATTATTTGGGCACTACATTGCTCTATTATTTGGTCACTACATTGCTCTATTATTTGGTCACTACATTGCTCTATTATTTGTACACTACATTGCTCTATTATTTGGGCACTACATTGCTCTATTATTTGGGCACTACATTGCTCTATTATTTGGGCACTACATTGCTCTATTATTTGGGCACTGTGTTACTCTGTTACTTGTACATTACATTGTTCTATTATTTGTACACTACATTGTTCTATTATTTGGGCACTCCATTGCTCTATTATCTGGGCACTACATTGCTCTATTATTTATACACTACGTTGCTCTTTTATTTGGGCACTGCGTTGCTCTATTATTTGTACACTACATTGCTCTATTATTTGGGCACTGTATCACTCTACTGTATGGGCATTACACTGCCCTAATAATTGGGCACTACATTTTTCTATTATTTGAGCACTACATTGTTCTATTAGGCTTGGTTCACATATGTCCGGCATCTGGCATAGGTGAACTCAGCCTAAATCTAGACGCAACTTATGCCACAACTGATGACAAGTGCCCAAATAATAGAGCAATGTAGTGCCCAAATGATAGAACAATGTAGTGCCCAAATAATAGAGCTATGTAGTGTACAAATAATAGAACAATGTAGTGCCCAAATAATAGAGCAATGTAGTGCCCAAATGATAGAACAAAGTAGTGCCCAAATAATAGAGCTATGTAGTGTACAAATAATAGAACAATGTAGTGCCCAAATAATAGAGCAATGTAGTGCCCAAATAATAGAGCAATGTAGTGCCCAAATGATAGAACAATGTAGTGCCCAAATAATAGAGCTATGTAGTGTACAAATAATAGAACAATGTAGTGCCCAAATAATAGAGCAATGGAGTGCCCAAATAATAGAGCTATGTAGTGTACAAATAATAGAACAATGTAGTGCCCAAATAATAGAGCTATGTAGTGCCCAAATGATAGAGCAATGTAGTGCCCAAATGATAGAGCAATGTAGTGCCCAAATAATAGAGCAATGTAGTGCCCAAATGATAGAACAATGTAGTGCCCAAATAATAGAGCTATGTAGTGTACAAATAATAGAACAATGTAGTGCCCAAATAATAGAGCAATGTAGTGCCCAAATAATAGAGCTATGTAGTGTACAAATAATAGAGCAATGTAGTGCCCAAATAATAGAGCTATGTAGTGTACAAATAATAGAGCTATGTAGTGTACAAATAATAGAGCATTGTAGTGTACAAATAATAGAGCAATGTAGTGCCCAAATAATAGAGCTATGTAGTGTACAAATAATAGAACAATGTAGTGTACAAATAATAGAACAATGTAGTGCCCAAATAATAGAGCAATGTAGTGCCCAAATAATAGAGCTATGTAGTGCCCAAATAATAGAGCAATGTAGTGCCCAAATAATAGAGCTATGTAGTGTACAAATAATAGAGCAATGTAGTGCCCAAATAATAGAGCAATGTAGTGCCCAAATAATAGAGCAACGTAGTGCCCAAATAATAGAGCAATGTAGTGCCCAAATGATAGAACAATGTAGTGTACAAATAATAGAGCAATGTAGTGCCCAAATAATAGAGCTATGTAGTGTACAAATAATAGAACAATGTAGTGCCCAAATAATAGAGCAATGTAGTGCCCAAATAATAGAGTTATGTAGTGTACAAATAATAGAGCAATGTAGTGCCCAAATAATAGAGCTATGTAGTGTACAAATAATAGAGCATTGTAGTGTACAAATAATAGAGCATTGTAGTGTACAAATAATAGAGCAATGTAGTGCCCAAATAATAGAGCTATGTAGTGCCCAAATAATAGAGCTATGTAGTGCCCAAATAATAGAGCAATGTAGTGCCCAAATAATAGAGCTATGTAGTGTACAAATAATAGAACAATGTAGTGCCTAAATAATAGAGCAATGTTGTGCCTAACATTTTGGACACTGTATGGCTCAATTATATGGACATGAATGGCTCTACTATATGGTACTATTTGAGCAAATATATATAAATATATAAAAGTGTCTGCATTTTATAATTTCTGAAGATGTCACTTACATCGGAGTTTCTCTCTTCTGAACAGGTTGACCACTTCATTGTGTCTCAATTGTTGTCTACTGATAATGTCACTAGAATGGTGGATTTAACCCTTACATTTCCTGGCTCTCAGTGCCTTTGTGCCTGTATCTAACCCTGAGATCCTCACTTGGGCTACTGTCTGTTGTCATAGTCTTCTGGGGAAGTTAAAGGGGGTTTCTAGGATGAGAGAAACTGGTGCCACACTTCCCATATGTAATTTCTACTATAACAGTATATGAACAAAAAGATGCTGGTATAACCTGAGTATACACTGTATATAATTATATATGTACAGCTGGTATAAGTTATATATCTCCTGTATATAGTGATATGGACCATACTGGTATAACCTGGTATATACTGTATATAATATATATGTGCAGCTGGTATATGTTATATATCTCCTGTATATAGTGATATGGACCATGCTGGTATAACCTGAGTATACACTGTATATAATTTATATGTACAGCTGGTATAAGTTATATTTCTCCTGTATATAGTGATATGGACCATGCTGGTATAACCTGGGTATATACTGTATATAATATATATGTACAGCTGGTATAAGTTATATATCTCCTGTATATAGTGATATGGACCATGCTGGTATAACCTGGTATATACTGTATATAATTATATATGTACAGCTGGTATAAGTTATATATCTCCTGTATATAGTGATATGGACCATGCTGGTATAACCTGGTATATACTGTATATAATATATATGTACAGCTGGTATAAGTTATATATCTCCTGTATATAGTGATATGGACCATGCTGGTATAACCTGGGTATATACTGTATATAATATATATGTACAGCTGGTATAAGTTATATATCTCCTGTATATAGTGATATGGACCATGCTGGTATAACCTGGTATATACTGTATATAATATATATGTACAGCTGGTATAAGTTATATATCTCCTGTATATAGTGATATGGACCATGCTGGTATAACCTGGGTATATACTGTATATAATATATATGTACAGCTGGTATAAGTTATATATCTCCTGTATATAGTGATATGGACCATGCTGGTATAACCTGGTATATACTGTATATAATTATATATGTACAGCTGGTATAGGTTATATATCTCCTGTATATAGTGATATGGACCATGCTGGTATAACCTGGTATATACTGTATATAATATATATGTACAGCTGGTATAAGTTATATATCTCCTGTATATAGTGATATGGACCATGCTGGTATAACCTGGGTATATACTGTATATAATTATATATGTACAGCTGGTATAAGTTATATATCTCCTGTATATAGTGATATGGACCATGCTGGTATAACCTGCTTATATAATTATCTGCGATTCTATTGTTGGTCTCTATTCTTGGACGTCTTTTCTCCTTTCCAGTTTCTTCGAGCTTCTTAGAAAGACTTTGAGTTTCTCTTATTTCATGTCCTGGATTTGTCTCTGGTAACATCATGTCCTGCTCTCATATTCCTGGAGTTGTTGTTGTGATCCTTTAAAGGGGTACTCCGGTGAAAAACTTTTTATTTATTTTTTAAATCAACTGGTGCCAGAAAGTTAAACAGATTTGTAAATTACTTCTATTAAAAAAATCTTAATCCTTCCAGTACTTATTAGCTGCTGAATACTACAGAGGAAATTTTTTTTTTTTTTGAACACAGATCTCTCTGCTGACATCACGAGCACAGTGCTCTCTGCTGACATCTCTGTCCAATTTAGGAACTGTCCAGAGCAGCATATGTTTACTATGGGGATTTTCTTCTACTTTGGACAGTTCTTAAAATGGAAAGTTGGTATGTTAGTATCCTTAGTATGTAAGATGTTTGATTATTATTATTATTAGTTGATATCAAGTTAGTTATGAATAGTATTATGTTTTATTAGTTATTAATTATTCATAGTATTATTTTGTTAGTTATTATTAATTATTCATAGTATTATTTTATTAGTTATTATTAATTATTCATAGTATTATTGTTATTAGTTATTCACTGTATTATTTTTTTATTAGTTTTAGTTACTTATTAGTTATTTTTAGTTAATGTTTGGTTACTTTTATTATTATTTATTTATTGTCATTATTGTTATTATTAGTTAATGTTAGATTACTGTTATTATTTAATAGTTTTTATGAACACAAGTTCCGGATGGTCGGGGAATATCAGTTACCTATATTTTTATTCTGTACACCGGTAGACCCATTATTTTTGCTTCGGTTCCATCACGCTTCATCTATCACATTATACTGATCTCCTTTTACCCGTCTGTTCTCTTCCTGCTTTTTTTGAGAGATTCCACCCATCTTGTTAGAGAATTAAAGGAGATCTCTGGCAAAAAAAAAATTAAAGGTATCCTCTGGGTCCCTCGCGATCACCCGGGCGGGGCGCCAGCTCTCGGTGAGAAGCACATACTGCAACCGGCACGCGCCCCATTCATTCCTATGGGGGCGCCAAAAAGACCCAAGTACAGCTCTTCAGAAGTGTGAATGGGGGTGTGGAATCCCATAGAAGTCTATTGGCTTTAAAGGGGTACTCCAGCCCTAAGACATCTTATTCCCTATTCAAAGGATAGGGGATAAGATGTCTGACTGCGGGGGTCCCGCCGCTGGGGACCCCCGCAATCTTGCATTCGGCAGCCACCTCTTTGAGCTGCATGCTGCGCTGCCAGCTAACAAACTGCCGGGTGCCGGAGTATCGTGACATCATGATTCCGCCCCCATGTGGCGTCACCCCCACCCCCACTATGCAAGTCTATGGGAGGGGGCGTGGCAGGGGGCGGTGACGTCATGATAGTCCGGCCCCGTGGTCAGCGCCCGGCAGTTTGTGAGCTGGCAGCGTGGCATGCAGCTCAAAAAAGTGAGTGCCGAATGCAAGATTGCCGGGATAGGGGACAAGATGTCTTAGGGCCGGAGTACCCCTTTAATTTGAGGTGGAATTCCTGCAGCGGAAATTCTGATATATGAATGGGACAGTGGAATCCCATTGAAGTGTATTGGCTATAAATTCGTGCACAAATTCAGCAGTTTCGGAAATTTCGTACAGTGCGGGCCAGTGCAGGACTAGGACCGCATGGAATGCGGCATACCGTAGACGGTTATGCATTTTGTGCAGAATCCGCACAAAGGATGACTGCGTTCATTCTTTGTGCAGACACGTGTGGTAGCCCTTGGGGGGGGTGTGTGGTAGTGGTGGTATGGTATAGATATATAAGGGGTTAATGTTAACCCTAGAAGAGTTTGTGACGCCAGGCTGAGGACTGGTATGCTGAATCAGTGTTCTGGCCTATCGCCGCCCTTCTCAGTAACGATAGGTGCATAAAATAACTGAAGGTCCACAAGGAGATTTGAACTCTTGAACTTGAATAACGTTTACTGAAGTGTTTGCAATATTCACGGCACAGTAACAGTCTCATACAAACAGTCCTTTGGTTACTTAGTGACTGGCAGTAGTTGCGGACCTTGAGCTAGACAATAAGTCTCTGAATTTAGGAAGAGATTTGCAGATCCATCCGGATTTAGGGGAGTTACTAGGTCCGGTGATGCTGCAGAGTGTTTGGGAAGTGATACACTCTATAATTGTTCAGCTGTTGCCACAAGGCTCAGGCCTAACTCACTGCGATTACTGCTGTACAGGTCTTGCTTGCTTGCTTATCCAGGAACAAGAGAGAGATAAGATGGCCGCCGCTCACTTATATGGGCAGGGGGCGTGGCGAATCTGATTGGTCTGAATGTCTGCCATTCACCATTACATGGTGTGATGGGATTGATTACGTCACAGGGCCTCCAAAGGTCCTTAAGCTAAATACCATAGAGTTCACCTTGTCACATGACCCGCAGGTCCTGCAACGCTAATGGAAACAAGTAATTAACCATTTATTTACATCTATTATTCTATTTACATTAATCTATGCATAAATTACTAATTATATATTAGGATAGAGGTGACTAGGGGTAGACTGACTAATAGGGATCCCTACGTCCTAGGGACTCCGGCTAAGGGGACCCATAAATAAACAAGTACCGTATAGAATTCGGTACTGGGATACCACAAAACCCCTTACTAAAGATAAGTCGGCCTCGACGTCTGTCCCCTGAGACAGAGGGACTAGGACTAGAACAGGATGCTATACAACAGGATGATCTGTACTCTTGCTATACATCCTAAGTAGACTAAACACATTTTGAATGCTATCTAGACATTTTGAATGCTATCTAGACAATTAAAGAAGCTATCTAGACAATTAAAAAAGCTATCTATCCTTTAGTTTCTAGCTTCCTATACAACTTTGTTAAACTTATGATACATTTTAAGCCTTACTAGGCAATTAGGTCTCTCTAGACAATTAGCTAGCTACCTAAGACATTTTATTAGCTCTCTATACATTCTGATGAGGCTAAACTGAACATTAGCACAGCCCTCTATACATAAGGCTAAATAGACATTAGTACAGCTCTATTTACCTTTTGCATCAAGCTGACTAGACATTTGTATTATCTCACACATTTTTTATGCCAAACATGAAGTTACCTGTTCGTTAGTACACGAAGGGTATACTGGCTAGCCGGAAGCTAGGTCACAGTAAGGGTGGCTGCTAGGGTCTATCGACTACACGCTACTTACCCCTAGAGCACTTTCAAAACAACCTATCCAGGTTATTCTAAGAATTACGTGTTTATTTTCTTTATTTGCAAGAGCATCTACTGGCCAGGCAGAGTGTCTCACACACGCAATGAAAAGAGAACAGAAGTGTACCTAACAGTGGCAGGAATTGGGTATCAATATGCTACAATTCCTTAAGTATTACTTAAGTGAGATATTTATTTGTTTTTGTGTATGTACTAGAGAAATTTTGAAGTAGTACATAAAGTGAATAATCTAGGGTAATGGAAAGTGATCGGCAGAGCATTGAAGTGGGTTATCAAAGGTACTATGTGTGCAGGCACTAAATATGAATCCTGGTACCTGATGGGTAATTTGCCCTGTGTAGTCCTTTGAGACTGCCGCAACACCACCTCCAAGTCATCAGGAGTTCCTTCCCTTGAGGATTCTTCAAGAACTTCAGTCCCCGAGGGACCAGCTGGAGGGCTGGAAACAGGAGCAACTTCTTCGGTAGAACTGAGGGGTTCTCTTAAGACAGATGGAGGAGTGGCTTCAATGTCCGGAGCGGTCACTGGAGCAGGACTGAGGTTGGGTGTAGCGTCCAATGGTGGTTGACATGGGGCAACAGCTACTGGCAACTGACTGGTTGGTGCGACCAGTGTCGGCTGACTGGATGGAGCTGGGAACGGTATGCCCCAACACATGATAGGCTGCTGAGATGGGAACAAAGGAACGTCCATAGTGGGATGAATTCCTTCTCCCGGCACATACTCTCTCACAGGCCTTGTCGGAGGTAGAGTAGAAGTAGCAGGAGGAGTAGGAGGAGATGGGCCAAGCATATCATCTTTCCGGCACACTTTTATCATATTCCGGTGAACCACCTGTGGCTTGGACCCATCCTTTTGTATCTCATACACGTCCGTTTCAGGGTAAGGAACTGCAGTGATGGTGTATGGCTCCGTTTCCCACAGGGAGTCCAATTTATGGGTTCTAGGAAATTTTCTGAGCCACACTTTATCTCCAAGCTGCAAGGGCTGAGCCGAAGCATGTCGATTATAGTCTTTCTGCTGGCGCTCATGAACTTCACCCATTTTCTTCTCAACGATATCCTTGGCTTCCTCAATTCTTCGTCGATGTTCTGAAACCCAACCTTGGGAAGCCTGAGGAGAATTGTTGAAAGGTGCCTGTAGCCCAAAGGTTCGATCCTGTCGGCCCATCATCAAGAAAAAGGGCGTATACCCCGTAGAGCAGTGAACAGTGTTGTTATAGATTTCTAGGAGTTCTGGCAGCAGCTGAGGCCACTCTTCGTGCTTCGAGACAGAGGCTGCTCTGAGCATCTGGATGAACACTTGATTGATCCTCTCACAGAGTCCATTCCCTTGGGGATGGTAGGCTGTTGTCCGGAGCTTCTAGCAATCATGCAGCCGGCAAAGTTCCTGGAACAACTGGGCTTCAAAGGCGGTTCCCCAATCCGTGAGGACCGATTCGGGACACCCCAGCGGTTGGATCCAATGCCGATAGAAGAGTTGAGCAGCAGGCTTGGCGGTAAGGTCCTTGAAGGGGATCACAACCGCCCACTTGGAGTAATGATCCACCATTGTTAGGGCATGACAATGGCCAGATCGAGTGGGGGCCAGCTTCACATGGTCCAAGGCAACAATTTGATTCGGTTTTTCTGTACAGATGGGATGCAAAGGGGCTCTTGCGTCCCTCCGGGGGTTCTTTATCACGTTGCACACGGAGCATTCGGCCCACCATTTCTCGATGTCTCCCTGCATCCCAATCCAGTAGAATCTCCTTCTGACTGCGATCTCCATCTTATGGACCCCGAAGTGTCCGAATTGGTCATGATGAGCATTCAGAACCATGGCTGCATCCCTCCTGGGAACCACAATCTGGTGTATGCGGTCTCCAGAGACTGGGTCCAGGGAATTTCGGTAGACCAGCCCCTTGTGCAGGAACAGGCGGTTTCTCTGCCGCTACAGCCGCTTCAATTCGAAGTCTCCATGGGCCTTGCGCACCTGAGTAGGCACTTTCTTGTGGAGGCAATAGTCGAGGAGGTCCCCAATAACTCTGCTCTCATCCTGAAGTGTCTTCCAGGTAGACAGATCTTCAGAGACCTTGGGAGATTCAGGTCCGTCACCCGCCTGGGCAGTTAGAGCATTCTGGCTCACGAACCTTTAGTAGAAGGGAGGCATTTCTACATCTTCCCACACATCTTCAGCAGGAGGTGCTTCTCCCGGGGCCATACGAGAAAGTACATCCGCATTGACATTGGTTTTTCCGCTGCGGTACTTGATGTTAAAGTCATAGTTGGCCAACCGAGAGGCCCAACGCTGTTCAAGAGCTCCCAAGTTAGCAGTGTTCAGATGGGCCAAGGGGTTGTTATCGGTGTAGACCGTGAAGAGAGTAGTAATAGCCCAAACCAGGGCCAGGAGTTCCAGCTTGAAGGAGCTGTAATTAGCATCATTCTTCTCAGCACCTAGAAGGTGCCGGCTGGCATAGGCAATCACCCTCTCCTTGCCATCTTGCACTTGAGATAAGACTGCCCCCAGACCTTCAAAGCTAGCGTCTGTGTATAAACGGAACGGCAGGCTGTAGTCAGGATACGCCAATATGGGGAGTTCCGTGAGGAGATACTTCAGGGCTCGAAAGGCGACCTCTTGTTCTTCGGCCCACTGGATGGGAAGCCTCCCATTATAGTTATCCCAGGCAGTTCCTCTCAGTAATTCAGTCAAGGGTCCGGCAATTTGAGCAAAATGAGGGATGAAACGCCGGTAATATCCAGCAAACCCCAGGAAACTTCGGACGTCTCGCTCCGTCCTGGGTGTAGGCCACTCTTTCACAGCACTCACTTTGTCTGGATCAGGCTGGACTCCTTGAGCACTGAAGACATGTCCTAAGTAGTGCACTTGAGGCTTTAGTAAGTGACACTTGGAAGGCTTAACCTTGAGTCCATGTCGGAAAAGAACTTGGAAAACTTCTTTCAGGTGATCCAGGTGTTCCTGATATGTTCGAGAGTACACTATGATGTCATCTAGATACAACAAAACCCTCTGGAAGTTAAGGTGCCCTAAGCATCGCTCCATTAGGCGTGGGAAAGTAGCTGGTGCAGTGCACAGTCCAAAGGGCATACTTTGAACTCGAAGAGACCCATGGGAGTCACAAATGCGGTCTTCTCCCTGTCCTCTTCGGCCATTGGCACCTGCCAGTAGCCGCTCATCAGATCCAGTGTGGAAAAGTAGGCGGCAGACCCCAACGCAGTCAAGGATTCTTCAATGCGTGAGAGAGGATAGGCATCCTTATGAGTTATGTTGTTTAGCTTCCGGTAGTCTACGCAAAAGCGGATCGTGCCATCTTTCTTTTTCAGCAAGACCAAAGGTGCAGCCCACGGACTCTGGCTTTCAGGTGCAGCCCACGGACTCTGGCTTTCTTGAATGACATCGGCCTCTTTCATCTCCACCAGCATTTTCTTTATGGTCTGATACATCCCAGGAGCCACAGGGCGATGCCTCTCTTTAATGGGTGGATTGTCTCCGGTGAGAATCCTATGTTTGATCATAGCGGTCCTGCCAAAGTCTGTGGGAAATTTGCTAAAAGCTTCCTGATGTTTCTTAGCCACCTGGATGACTCCTTCCACCTTTTCCTTGTAGTATCTTTGTCTGCTATCTGCAGCTGGTTCCACCAAAGTTCCGCAGGGCTCTGATCAGGTCCAGGTTGGACCACCTGTGACTTCGAGACTACATCTCTGACGTCCAGATGGTATAAAGTAGCCACTGGGGTGTACTTGGGTAGCTGGACAGCCACCTGAGAGAGATTGATAAGCCTCACTGGGACCTTCCCATTCCGTACGGTTACCAGGCTTCTAGCAGCTCGCACCAAGGGACAATCTTCCAGCAGAAGGGGCTCCAAGAGCGCTTGGTAATCTTGATTTTTCACCCCGGGTCGGACACGGCACCAAATAACTGTGGCTGTAGACTCATGGCTCGGATATCTTGAGTCCTTACTCGACAGATTTCTCCATGATGATTCACAAACTTCAGTTCTGCTTGGAGGGTTTCGAGGTGGTGTTGGGCAGCTTGCCGGCCTGGGGGTGACAAGTGAGGGAGAGATGGATGCAGTGCGCAGACAATATCATCAAAACAGTGTCTCATAATATTCATGCCTAAAATGAAATCGGCTGCTCCCTCATCTCTAACATTTGTGACCATCACCTCTTGCCTTCCTAACACATGCTTTCCTACCTGCACCGTGGGCTCCAAGGAACCATGTCTGGGTACTGGTTTCCTGTTCCCTGCAATCCCTCTGAAGTCCGCTTCCTGAGGGTCACACAACCTTTCTGGGCCCCAGTACTTATAGAAAACCCCTTGTGGGATAGTGGATACCTGAGACCCCAAATCTATCAGAGCTTGTAACCGGACACCTTCAATCATCACTTGTACGTAAGGGCAAGCAGCTACATACATAGACAGTCCTTTCTTATCACTGGTTGATTCTGGACCTTCAATCTCTACTCCTGGGGTGTCGTCTTCGACCCCAGGGGACGCCCGTTTAAAGCCCAGCATTGGCTCTTCCAGTGTCCATTCTTGTTACAATAGCTACAAACGGGTCTTTGGCTCCCAGGTGGTCTCACAGGAGGAACCCTAGGTGGAGTGACAGGGCGAGAGTCAGCCTTCTTAGGTGGTGGTGTTGCAGATCTGGAAGGGTTTGGTCATACTGTCATCCCTTTAAAGGCCTTGGCTAACTGCTCAATGTCTTGTTTAATGTCTTGTAAGTCAGCTGTCCAAGGGCTAGGATTAGATGTTGGTGGGGCAGATTGAGAAGGGACAGGCGGTTGGGGCGAAGAACCCTGAGAGTCTGTAGCAGGAGCACTAATTTCTTCTGTCTGAGGTCCCGACTCTATCACTTTCACCGCTAGTCTCTTAAAGGCTTATGAAAGCCATGTCGGGATTCTGTACGGCCAGCATCCTAAGTTGGGCCTTGTCCCATTTGTTTAACGCTCCCTCTATAAAAAGGTCCATCAGAACTCGATTGCCCTGATCGGGCGTGATGCCATCCAACCTCTGTACCGCCTCTAATGTGCTCTGCAAAGCCACTGCATATGCTCGGAGGGTCTCACCTGGCTTCTGGCATAGTTCATAGAGTTGGAGGCGTACCTCTGAGGGGGAGTGAGATTCAAACACTTGAGAAAGTCCTTCAAAAATCTGTCCCACTGAGGCCTCATCAGCCACTGGCCATGTGCAAAGTTCTTCAAAGGCAGGTCCCTGGAGTTGTCCCAGAAGCAGTTGTACCTGTTGATGAAGGGGAAGTGCATAAAATGCAAAGAGGCTGTAGGCTTTTTCTTTAAAGTCTCTTAGTGTAAAAGGATCACCATTGTAGGTGGGATGCACAGGATTCCCCACGAAGACAGGTGCTGCAACGGGGGCTCCCAACACATAGGGAGAGACTGAGGGTGGACTGGTTGGGTCCTGTTCTGCCGGTGTTGGAGGTCTTGCCGACATCACAGGCAGGGCGCGCCCTTGGGAGGTCGAGAGTGTTGGTGAGGGCAGCAACATTCTTCTAGCTGAGGGTGGAGACCCCGTTGGCTGTGCTGCTGGAGCATTGCCCCCTTGCTGTTCAGGTGGGGACTGTGGGACTGCAGGTTCCGATATTTCCGTATTTGTTATACTGGCCCTTTAAATAGACCTTGGATTCCTAGGTCCCAGGGAAATACGCAATTGTTCTTTAATCTGGAACTTGAAAGTGTAGATTTCAAACTTGAGAGCGGTGACCTGAAACTCAACAGCCTTTAATTGAAATTTGAGTGCATTGATCTGCAGCTGAAGCGATTCTATGCAGGACTTCAATTCGGTAATCTGATGTCTCAGAGTCCCGTACTGTTCCGGTTCTTCACAGCTTCCAGCCAGTTGGCGCACTCTGAGCCTTTTCCCACGCTGGGCTGTCTCTCTTTGTTGGTTTCTTGCCCTAGGCCTAGGAACAAGAGAGAGACAAAATGGCCGCCGCGGCACCGAGGGCTTCGGTGGGCGGGGTCTCTGGATCACGTGCGTCGAGATGTCCCGCACTGACTTGTAGCTCCGCAGTACTGTTCGCCTCCCCCTTACTTTACATGCGCACTTCCTCCACACAGCACCGTGCGCGCAACCTCTTGCTCCGGAATATAAGTCACAGTACATTAATAAAGTTCACTTCTTAGGGGGGAGTACACTTTCACTAGTGGCAATGGTAGGCACACACCCGAATCCTGTTCGTGCAACGCCAAAAAGGTTTTGTGGTAGCCCTTGGGGGGTGTATGGTAGTGGTGGTATGGTATAGATAGATATATAAGGGGTTAATGTAAACCCTAGAAGAGTTTGTGACGCCAGGCTGAGGGCTGGTATGCTGAATCAGTGTTCCGGCCTATCACCGCCCTTCCCAGTAACGATAGGTGCATAAAATAACTGAAGATCCACAAGGAGATTTTAACTTGAACTTGAATAACGTTTACTGAAGTGTTTGCAATATTCACGGCACAGTAACAGTCTCATACAAACAGTCCTTTGGTTACTTAGTGACTGGCAGTAGTTGCGGACCTTGAGCTAGACAATAAGTCTCTGAATTTAGGAAGAGATTTGCAGATCCGTCCGGATTTAGGGGAGTTACTAGGTCCGGTGATGCTGCAGAGTGTTTGGGAAGTGATACACTCTATAATTATAATTGTTCAGCTGTTGCCACAAGGCTCAGGCCTAACTCACTGCGATTACTGCTGTACAGGTCTTCTCTCATCAAGAGCACAGGAGAAAGAGAGAGATAAGATGGCCGCCGCTCCCTTATATGGGCAGGGGGCGTGGCGAATCTGATTGGTCCGAATGTCTGCCATTCACCATTACATGGTGTGATGGGATTGCTTACGTCACAGGGCCTCCAAAGGTCCTTAAGCTAAATACCATAGAGTTCACCTTGTCACATGACCCGCAGGTCCTGCAACGCTAATGGAAACAAGTAATTAACTATTTATTTACATCTATTATTCTATTTACATTAATCTATGCATAAATTACTAATTATACATTAGGATAGAGGCGATTAGGGGTAGACTGACTAATAGGGATCCCTACGTCCTAGGGACTCTGGCTATGGGGACCTATAAATAAACAAGTACCGTATAGAATGCGGTACTGGGACACCACACACGGAAAAAGGAATTTCCTTGCCGGAAACATCTGGCGCAGAAATTCCACCGATGTGCACAGAGCAGCAGAATCCCGTTGAATTTAACAGGACTCTGCTGCAGCGAAAATTTCCGCCGTGTGAACGTGGCCTAAGTGTAGGCAGCACAGCAGTGAGTACAGGCTGTACGTGTACGCAGCACAGCAGTGAGTACAGGCTGTAAGTGTAGGCAGAACAGCAGTGAGTACAGGCTGTAAGTGTAGGCAGAACAGCAGTGAGTACAGGCTGTACGTGTAGGCAGCACAGCAGTGAGTACAGGCTGTAAGTGTAGGCAGAACAGCAGTGAGTACAGGCTGTAAGTGTAGGCAGCACAGCAGTGAGTACAGGCTGTAAGTGCAGGCAGCACAGCAGTGAGTACAGGCTGTAAGTGTAGGCAGCACAGCAGTGAGTACAGGCTGTAAGTGTAGGCAGCACATCAGTGAGTACAGGCTGTAAGTGTAGCCAGCACAGCAGTGAGTACAGGCTGTAAGTGTAGGCAGCACATCAGTGAGTACAGGCTGTACGTGTAGGAAGCACAGCAGTGAGTACAGGCTGTAAGTGTAGGCAGCACAGCAGTGAGTACAGGCTGTAAGTGTAGCCAGCACATCAGTGAGTACAGGCTGTAAGTGTAGCCAGCACAGCAGTGAGTACAGGCTGTAAGTGTAGGCAGCACAGCAGTGAGTACAGGCTGTAAGTGTAGGCAGCACATCAGTGAGTACAGGCTGTAAGTGTAGGCAGCACAGCAGTGAGTACAGGCTGTAAGTGTAGGCAGCACAGCAGTGAGTACAGGCTGTAAGTGTAGCCAGCACAGCAGTGAGTACAGGCTGTAAGTGTAGCCAGCACAGCAGTGAGTACAGGCTGTAAGTGTAGCCAGCACAGCAGTGAGTACAGGCTGTAAGTGTAGGCAGCACAGCAGTGAGTACAGGCTGTAAGTGTAGCCAGCACAGCAGTGAGTACAGGCTGTAAGTGTAGCCAGCACAGCAGTGAGTACAGGCTGTAAGTGTAGGCAGCACAGCAGTGAGTACAGGCTGTAAGTGTAGCCAGCACAGCAGTGAGTACAGGCTGTAAGTGTAGGCAGCACAGCAGTGAGTACAGGCTGTAAGTGTAGCCAGCACAGCAGTGAGTACAGGCTGTAAGTGTAGGCAGCACAGCAGTGAGTACAGGCTGTAAGTGTAGGCAGCACAGCAGTGAGTACAGGCTGTAAGTGTAGGCAGCACAGCAGTGAGTACAGGCTGTAAGTGTAGGCAGCACAGCAGTGAGTACAGGCTGTAAGTGTAGCCAGCACAGCAGTGAGTACAGGCTGTAAGTGTAGCCAGCACAGCAGTGAGTACAGGCTGTAAGTGTAGGCAGCACAGCAGTGAGTACAGGCTGTAAGTGTAGGCAGCACAGCAGTGAGTACAGGCTGTAAGTGTGTGTCAGTGTGGACAAAACGAGCTCTGGATGTAACTTTAGGATAATGCATTGGGGCTGCAGCTCTGGAAGTGAATGTGGGGTAAGGCATGGTGTAACAGCAGAATAAAGAGTGCAGCTCTGCAGGATAAGGCATGGTGTAACAGCAGAATAAAGAGTGCAGCTCTGCAGGATAAGGCATGGTGTAACAGCAGAATAAAGAGTGCAGCTCTGCAGGATAAGGCATGGTGTAAGAGCAGAATAAAGAGTGCAGCTCTGCAGGATAAGGCATGGTGTAACAGCAGAATAAAGAGTGCAGCTCTGCAGGATAAGGCATGGTGTAACAGCAGAATAAAGAGTGCAGCTCTGCAGGATAAGGCATGGTGTAACAGCAGAATAAAGAGTGCAGCTCTGCAGGATAAGGCATGGTGTAAGAGCAGAATAAAGAGTGCAGCTCTGCAGGATAAGGCATGGTGTAACAGCAGAATAAAGAGTGCAGCTCTGCAGGATAAGGCATGGTGTAAGAGCAGAATAGGGACTACTGTAGCTCCGGACGTCACTGGAGTATAAGGTATGCTGTAACAGCAGAATAATGGCTGCAGCTCTGGGGGGGACTGGAGGATAAGGCATGGTGTAAATGCAGAATAGGGAGTGCAGCTCTGGAGGTGGTAGGAGGGTAAGCAGCAGAATAGTGAGTGCAGAATAGTGAGTGCAGCTTCGGAGGCGACTGAAGTATAAGACATGGTGTAAAAAGCATAATAGTGAAAGCACAGACACACACACACCTTCCTCTGTGCAGTAAGGCTTAAGGACGTGAGGGTCATGTGACTCGTTAAGAACTCTCGTACACAGATCATGAAGGGGAGAAGTTATTGCACCCATAAGGCCGGGTTCACACCACGTTTTTGCAGTACAGTTCCCGTATACTTTTTTAATTTGAAAACCGCACGGAACCGTATTGAAAACCGTACGCATTGACTCTCCATTGTAAACCGTATCCCAAAAGATGCATCAGGTTGTGTCCGTTTTGCATCTTGTACGTTTTTTTTTCCCTGTACCCAAAACCGTAGCCTTCCACTGTCCGGGTGAAAAAACGTATTGAAACTTATAGGTTTTTTTTTTTTTAAACATTGGAGTCAATTGGTCTTCACCATACGGTTTTTGACTTTGCACAGTTTTTTTCTTGGAGTTTCAATCAAACAAGTGAAACTTTTTTCATAATGGAATGAAAAGTTAAAAATGTATACATTTTTTAAATAAAAACGGATGCAACCGGACATCATTTTTCAAACCGTATATGGATTAAAATTTGTACACACGTTTTGATACAGTTTAGTCCGGTTTTGAGGAATCAGTTTTTTATCAAAAACCTGATACGGGAACTTTATTGCAAAAACGTGTTGTGAATGCAGCCTAAGATAATGCCCCCTTCCTGCCATTTTATCTGCCCCATCAATACACAGCCATTGTTCGTAAATACCCCCCATTGTTTTGTCGCGGAAATTCAATGGTTTCCTTTAGATATGTTGCTGAGGCCAAACTGGAAAAATAATTGATCAGGCCTGATGGAAAATAATGATACAGGGTCATTGCTGTATACAGGATCTTCTGACCTTTACTACAATAAGCATGACACATACAACAAAGATGGCACCCTGACGGATTATACGTAGTTTCAATAGATGTCTGATCTGAAGCCGGAAGAACAGGATGTGTGCGTATTCAGAGTTTGCAAACCACACAACCTTAAAACTTCTGCAAACTCAGCAGCTATGGCCTTGGATACAAGTTTCCTGCTTATAATTGCTAGTAAAGTTCATATTTAGTTCATAATGAAGGAATATAGACAAGATGGCGGATTACAGACAACATGGCGGATGATATACAAGATGGCGTATAAAATATGAAAAGAGTAATATAAAGACGTATGACAAGCTGATCTCTGCACAGTGTCGTCTCACTTCCATAGATTCATAAACAATGGGTCCAATTGGGTTTTCAAAATAAACACCATATGGCATAAAGGGCGAAACAAAACAATCGTGAAAATTAGTCAGAAGTAAAGACTCTTGTTTCCTGTTGGTATCTCGCTATTCAATGGTAATTTATTGGTTTTCTTTCTAGCATGTTTTATCAGTTTTTATTTGAATACTTACACTGCATACTTCTGGGGACATTATTTGTTTTACGTTCCTGATGAAGGGGTCAGGCCAACTTAGAAACACGTCGTATGATTTAGAATAAAATAATTTTTTAGCCAAATTGGTTGTGTTGTCAGGAGGCTTGTAAATTTCCTAGTGCGGCGGTAGATTTCATCTTTGGCGCCAATGTTTACATCAATGATGCTCTATGCCCCGTGCCCTCCCAAATCTTCCTATAACACACAAGGTGGTCAGGTGGTCTCTATAGATCCCATAATTTATCATCTGTTCTTTTCAGACCTGGCACAAGGCTTGTTTCCACTGTGAAGTCTGCAAGATGATCCTGACCGTCAACAACTTCGTCAGTCACCAGAAGAGACCATATTGCCAGGCGTAAGTGCAACCCAAAACAACATGGCCGAAACGATGGTACATTAGACAGGACTCCCTGTATATTACGCAGGATCCCCTGTATATTAGTCAGAACCCCCTGTTTATTAGTCAGGACCTCCTGTATTAGTCAGGACCTCCTGTATATCAGTCAGGGCCTCCTGTATATTAGTCAGGACCCCCTCTATATTAGTTAGGGCCCCCTGAATATTAGTCAGGACCCCCTGTATATTAGTGAAGACCCCTCTATATCAGTCAAGGCCTCCTGTATATTAGTCAGTACCCCCTGAATATTAATCAGGACCTCCTGTTTATTAGTCAGGACCTCCTGTATTTTAGTCAGGACCCCCTGTATATTAGTCAGGACACCCTCTATATTAGCTAGGGCCTCCTGTATATTAGTCAGGACCTCCTGTAAATTAGTCAGGATCCCTGTATATTAGTGAAGACCCCTGTATATCAGTCAGGGCTTCCTGTATATTAGTCAGGACCCCCTGAATATTAATCAGGACGTCCTGTTTATTAGTCAGGACCTCCTGTATATTAGTCAGGATCCCTGTTTATTATTCAGGACCTCATCTATATTAGTTAGAACCCCCTGTATAACAGTCAGGACCCCCTCTATATTAGTTAGGGCCCCCTGTATATTAGATATATTAATATATCTTTTATATTAGTTAGGACCTCCTGTATATAAGTCAGGATGCCTGTATATTAGTCAAGGCCCCCTGTATATTAGTCAGGACCTTCTGTAAATAAGTCAGGATTCCCTGTATGTTAGTTAGGACCAGGGCTCAAGTCCTGCAGGAACGTGTGAGTTCCTGCACTTTTTCCAAAGCAGTATCACCATTCCCATTAGCAGGAGTCCTGCAGGACCAGCTCCTGATTGGAAATCTTGGATGAGTTCCCACACTTTTTTTTCTCAGGACTTGAGCCCTGGTTAGGACCTTCTGCATATTATTTAGGACCTCTTGTATATTGGTCTGGGCCTCCTGTAGATTTGTTTCAATTCAATTCCCTTCAGGGCTGGAGCCCCTCTGGGACTAAGGGGGAGATTTATGAAAACTTGTGCAGAGGAAAAGTTGCACAGTTGCCCATAGCAACCAATCAGCTCGCTGCTTTCATTTTGCACAGGCCTTGTTAAAAATGAAAGAAGCGATCTGATTGGTTGCCATGGGCAACTGTGCAACTTTTCCTTTGCACAGGTTTTCATAAATCTCCCCCTTAAGTCCCTATACTAGGGATACCCCTTTAAAACATCACTTTTATTAATATTTTCTTAAAAATTCTCATTAGTGTGCGAAAATAATGCAAAAGTGTGTATTAAAAACAAAACACAGGAGATGGATTATTGTCCCATTTTGACCAATACTAAATTAGGGAATATTATCAAAGGATCATATCTCATTTATTATACCTTATCATTTGGGGAAATTTGTTGTCCCCTATATCTGATCCTATGACTCCCTCTTCTCTGTCCAATTCCTGTGCTGCTTATTAAAATACAGAACACCCTAGCATCCCCCCCGACGTTTTGCCGGTAACAACCATCTTTATCAAGGTACTGGATACTAATGCATTAGTATCCATTACCTTGATGAAGATGGTTGTTACCGGCGAAACGTTGGGGTATCCCTAATTTAGTATTGGTCAAAATGAGACAATAATGAGACAAAATGAGACAATAATCCATCTCCACTTTTGTATTAATTACGCACATTAATGAGAATTTTTAAGAAAATCAGAGTAAAAGTGATGTTTTAAAGGGGTATCCCTAGTGTAGGGACTTAGGGGGAGATTTATCAAAACCTGTGCAGAGGAAGAGTTGCCCAGTTGCCCATAGCAACCAATCAGATTGCGTCTTTTATTTTTAACAAGGCCTCTGCAAAATGAAAGAAGGACTGGTTGCTATGGGCAACTGAGCAACATTTCCTTTGCACAGATTTTGATAAATCTCCCCCTTAGTCCCTGAGGGGCTCCAGGGAATTGAATTGAATATAACCCTGGGTACCCTATGGAAGAATTTGTTGCATTATGCTGTATATTAGTCAGGACTTTCTGTACATTAGTAAGAACCCCCACCATATTATTCTGGACCTCCTCTACATTAGTCAGGACCTCCTGTATATTAATCAGAACCTCCTGCATGGAGTGTGATGGTCAGGGCCACTGATTGGCAGCGGTGGTCACGTGATCTCTGCTGCTTAAGTAACACCGGAGCGCGAAACGGAAGCCGAACGGGGGATCAGCATAGGGAACTTTGTTTTTCAGATACAAAGCGCCAAATCCCCTGCATAGCTGTAGAGTCACATGATACAATTCTCTCCGCCCACAGACACCTCTAGGGGGAGCACAAGAGCTTTCTGTATACTGTTTTTAAATAAGCTTTTTTTGTCACATTTGTAAACTTTTACTTCTCTTCTGCAGGCACAATCCTAAAAATAACACATTTACAAGTGTCTACGAGACGCCGGTCAATATCCACGTGAAGAAACAGTCTGAGACGTTCAGCGAGGTGAGTGCATGGGTGACATCCTGACGGGACATTCTGGGACTTGTAGTTCTGCAACAGCTGAAAGGAAGAGGAGCTCTACCTGTGTGGTACATGTGATTCCTGCCCAGTGTAAAGTACAAATTACATAGCACAATGCACATGACACCGCCTAGAGGTCATCAGCGGTGCTGCAGTTTTATAGTTATAAACACATAAGGAGAGGATGAAAAATACTCATGTCTGCATATAGTACTGTTGAGAAGCTACAACTCCCAGCATGCCCTGACAGCCTTCGGCTGTCAGGGCATGCTGGGAATTGTAGTTTCTCAACAGCCGGAGAGCCATACCAGGTGACCGCTAGTGTTTGCCATGACAGCTGCTTGTAATAATCAGACACAATAATAAACTGCAGGAGTCCATTCCTGTCTCTTCTCCGCGTCCGGGGTCGTGTTCCGGAATGTTCCGTGGTATTCCGTTCTATTTTTAGGGACCGCACTGCGACTTGAGATTTGTTATTTACGGATCCTGCCGGGGGGTCTCTTTCCTTGCGCTCAGCACCTGTCGCTGTCAGTCATCGTCCGCCTCGGCGAGATATCGCGTTTATAGTCTGTCAGAGGCCCAAGCGTCTGTTTAAGGTGCGACAATCCTCGGATGACAGAGGTCACATGACATTGCTAGTCGTAAATCACTAAAGTTTTGCAAGCGCGACAGGTTGCATTTTTTTTTTTTTTGGAGTGAGTTGACTTTATGCATTATTAGTTAATTGACTGATCAGAATCCAAGGAAAGCTGGGTGACAAGGTCTCTAACGGCAGCCATATTGGATGCCACCCAGCTTTCCCAGGGGCATACAGAGCAATGAAGCAGGCCGATATCTGATTCCTTTGCCCCAGTTCAGCCAAGTCATGTAATACCAAATTTACCATTCAGCACCCAGGGAAAGCTGGATGACAGCCCTTTAACGGCAGCCATATTGAATACCATCCAGCTTTCCCAGGAATAGATGAGTCTAAGAAACGAACTGACACCTGATTTCTGAACGCTAATTCTGTCAAGTTATGCGATACATCCCTGCTCCCTGCATTTCCAGTCAGGACCTAAGAAAAGCTGGGTGACACCATATTGAATATCATCCAGCTTTCCCAGGAATAGATGGAGAAAAGAAATAAGCTGACACCAGATTCCTAGCGATAATTCAATTCAATTTGAAGTTACGCAATACCCCCTGCTTCCTGCATTTGCAGACAAATTTGTTATTCAGGACCTAAGAAAAGCTGGGTGACAACCTAGCCATATTAAATGTCACCCAGCTTTCCCATGGCCATACATAGCTAAGAAGCAGGTGGATAGCAAGTTTCTGTAGCCCAATTGAGCCAAGTTATGAAAGCAAATTTACTATTCAGGAACCAGAGAGAGCTGTGTGACAACCTTTTAAATGGCAGCCATATTGATTGGCATACAGCTTTCCTAGGAACATAAGGAGCTAAGTCAGATTATGGGTTCCTGTGCCTCAGATCAGCTAAGTTAGGCAATACTTATGCAGGACTCAAGAAAAGCTGGGTGAGACAACTCTTTGAATTGCAGCCACATTGGATGTTATACAGCTTTTCCAGGAATGGACTGATGCCAGATTCCTGAAAGATGATTTAGTCAGGTAATGCCACACCTTCCTGCTCCCTGCGATATCTCCATCCTTAAAGGGGTACTCCGGTGGAAAACTTTTTTATTTATTAACTGGTTCCAGAAAGTTAAACAGATTTGTAAATTACTTCTATTAAAAAATCTTAATCCTTTCAGTACTTATGAGCTGCTGAAGTTGAGTTGTTCTTTTCTGTCTAAGTCCTCTCTGATGACACCTGTCTCGGGAACTGTCCAGAGTAGAAACAAATCCCCATAGCAAAACCTCTTCTACTCTGTGCAGACAGAGGTGTCAGCAGAGAGCACTGTTGCCAGACAGAAAAGAACAACTCAACTTCAGCAGCTGATAATTACTGGAAGGATTAAGATTTTTAATAGAAGTAATTTACAAAATCTGAGAAAATTATATTTTCACACAACTATTACGCACCGAGGTCAAACTGGGCAAGCAACTATACTTTAATTGCTAGAAAAGGGAAAACCAAAAAATACACAATGCAGCCCGGACCTTCTAGGTGAGTAAATGAAAATACATATACGTGGATCGTGCTTCAATAATAATCAATATTTATTATAAAATATGAATAAAATTAGGCACTTCTCACAGGGCCCTTGTGAGAAGAACATACATATTAAAAGGCAACCTAACAATGTATTTAGGCAATAGTAATTAAAACTATAATCCTGGCATAGAATAATAAAATAGCAGAGTAAGATCTGTACCAAACAAATATGTTAAAGAGTTGCTCTTCTGGGTATTTAGGGTAAATATGTCCCTTTTAGATACAGTAGCAAACAGTCTGTAATATTAGAAATTGTTACCGGTCTGTAAATGGTAACTCAGGCGATGGGTGTTGTTCCCGCAATGGCTGAGTGTCCGTGGTGCGCACAGTCCTCTGTGGGGCGCTTCCAATCGTGAGCCTAATTTACAAATCTGTTTAACTTTCTGAAGCCAGTTGATATATAAAACAATTCTTTTTCCAGGAATACCCCTTTAATGACTGCATTTCTGAGCAAATTTGCCATTCAGGATCATCCAGCTTTTCTAGGGACATATGGTGCTAAGAAGCAAGAAGACACCAGATTCCTGTAGTTGAGTTCAGTCAAGTTATGCAATATTAATAGTTCAAACCAGAAAAAGCTATGGCACAGCAGGTGTAATGAGTTACTCGGGAGATAGCCTCAAGGTCGGCGTCTGTGGGTGGCGGGGTGCTGACTCTATGTAGAAACCATGCAGTACTGGAACATATAAATCACAAGAAGAAAAGAACAGAGTCGCGACTCACCGCACTGTACTGTAAAACTTCAGGCTTTATTGCAACATGCCACAGGGTCCATGAACACAGACGTCCGACTTCGGGAGAAAACGGGGAGGGTGCAGGGGAACAAACAGAGTAGACAACAGACTGTTTCACATCTAGTGATGCTTCATCCGGTCTCAAAAACTCAGGTGATCCTGTGTGCTTAAATCACCTGAAGTCACGTGATACAGGTAAAACCAATACACAACATATACCTCCAAAAACACCTAAATAGTGAATATAAGGTAAAAAATAGGATCTAACCTAGCGTACATGCTATTATATGAACGATGAAAGGTCATTCCTTTCATTGAGTCCCATTGGACCTATCGCGTTCAGTCTACTAATCCAGTAGATTTCTCGCTGTGCGAGCCGTAGCTCCTTATTCACATCGCTCATATTATCATACATGCGTTCTATGCCCGCAAAGTGAAGTGCTCTCGGGTCATTATTGTGTACAGTACGCATGTGTGCAATAAAACGGGATGCTCCTACTCCTGTTTTTAAAGAGTACAAATGTTCTCTAATGCGTTTAAACAAATGTCTTTTTGTTTTACCCACGTAGTATAATCCGCAGTTGCATATTATGCAGTATACCACGTGGGTGCTGCGGCAAGTTATAAACTGTTTAACATAAATATTATAGCCACCTAAATTGAAAGTATTTTTAGCTAAATTAAGGTTACATTGGGAACAATTTCTGCATGGGTAGTTACCGTTTGGAGCTATATTGCTCAACCAATTCTTTTTTTTCCATTCATTGTTTCTTTGTCTTCTTTTGATAAATCCTCCTATAGTGTTGTTTCTTTTATAGGTAACAATGGGTTTACGCTCAGCTACTTCTTGTAAATCTACATCATGTTCTAACAAAAACCAATTTTTATGTATAGCATTACGTATGGCATTGTTCATATTAGTGTTTTGAAAGGAGAAGATAAATTTTTTATTTTCTACAGAATTAATAGCTTTTTTCTTTGGGTTTTTTACAATTTCTTCTCTACTTTTATTATTAACTCTCTCCATGGCATTTTTAAGGACTTTTTCAGGATATCCCCTGGCTCTAAAATCATTGAGCATAGTCTCTGCTTGGGTTTCAAATTTAATAGGATCATTATTAATTCTTTTCAAACGGATTAATTGACTGTACGGGATACTGTTACGAACATGTGAGGGATGAGAACTGTTATAGTGTAATACAGAGTTTTTGGCAATATCTTTCTTATGTCCTGTGGTAATAATTTTGTCCTGTTCTATTAAGATTTTAACGTCTAGAAATTCTAGGCTATTACCTCCCCATTGGTGTGTCAGGAACATGTTTACATTGTTCGTTTGATTCAGATGTTCCACAAAAAGGGCAAAGGTTTCTTTTGAACCCTCCCATACAATGAGGATATCATCCACATATCTTAAATACTTTTTCACATGGTGGAGGTAAGGATTTTGATGGGATAGGATGAAATAATTTTCAAAAGCAGCCAAAAAAATATTAGCGTAGGAGCATGATACTGGGCTCCCCATCGCTGTCCCATATAATTGTTTGTACCACTTGCCACCATGGGAGAAAGTATTATTCTCCAAAATAAATGTCATTGCTTCTGCAACAAAATCGATAAAATCGGCCGATTTATCTGTTTTCGTAAGGAGATTGCGAACTGCTTGTACTCCCGCTTCGTTCGGGATGCGTGTGTATAAGCTTTCGATGTCAATGGATACTAATGCGTAGCCATCCTGCCATTCAAAGGACTCTAACATGGTTATCAACTCTCCTGTATTTTTCAAGTACGAAGGAATGCTAGGTAAGAGGGGGGAGATAAGCCACTCAATATAGGCAGATAGTGCCTCCGTAACTGCACCTATCCCCGCCACAATTGGTCTCCCCGGAGGTTGTTTGAGGGTCTTATGTATTTTGGGGACAATGTACCATTTGGCAGGTTTTGGAACTAGGGGTATTAATTTGTCAACTATTTTTTCTGTGATAACCCTCTTATTGATATATTTCCACAGCATAGATCTCATTTTTTCCATAATGTGTCTGGTGGGATTTTCTTTCAAAAGCTCATATACAGTATTGTTATTCAATTGTTTGTGAGCCTCTCTATCATGATCCTCTTTGCTCCAAATAACTATGGCTCCTCCTTTATCTGACTTAGTGACTATCAGGTCAGGTTGGTCCGCCAGCCACAATAGAGCCTTCTTCTCTGTGTGGGTGATGTTATGATTAATGGGAGGGTATATGAGAGCTTTCATGTCTCTGAGTACCGCGCTCTGGAACATGTCCAGAGCGCTGCCGGGTTGTATGGGGGGATTGAATTTAGAGGGATTCCCACCCTGAAAGAAATCATTATGGTTTTGAGAAAGGATATCTGTGGCTTTACAGGGGGTTTCCCCCTCTCTCTTACTAGTAACCTGTTGAGGAGGAATTTTGGAAAAAAATTTAAACAAATTAATCTTGCGTAGTGCTTTATATAAATCCACCTCAAATTGTTCATAGGTGAACTTTTCATTAAGTCCAAAGTTAAGTCCTTTAGAGAGTGCCGTGATACAGTCCTTAGTCAATGTGGTATTGGTAAGGTTAACCACATTGTCCACATTCAGCGTCTCTGCCAGGTTACATATTTCCTCTTTTTGGATCTTTTGCCTAGATTTGTTCCTCCTTCTCCCCCTTCTCGTTCGCCTCCTAAAGGGGTATGGACGAAGTTAGAAGCTTTATCTGTTTCTCCTTTTTTATTTTGAGGTTCTTCTGATGCACTACTGTCAGACTCCGTGGTCAAGAAATCGGTGGTGCGTTTTTTCCTTGATTGGTTGCGTTTTTTTCCTTTATTTATATTTGAGGTAGGTTTTTTTGCCCATGAGAAGATCCTGTTGTTATCAAAATCATTCTTATCTCGGACAAACTTGTCTCGTTTAATATCCTTAATCTCTTTCTGTAAATGCATCATTTTGTGATCCAACAGTTTTAGAAAGTCCTCATATTGTTTATCAGGTATCCGTTCTTTAAGTTCTGCTTTTGCCTTGGTGAGGGCATTGGTAATACTTTCATGTTCTTTGCGGTTTTTGTTGAGTACTATCATTTGTAGGTTTTTGGCATGTATTAAATGTGCTGTGTCCCACTCCTTAATAAACGCATCATCTTCCAAAAATTGGGAAGGTGGTTTGTAGGGCCGCAGACCCCTCGGTACTCTTCCACAATCTGTGTATGCCATCAGCGATTTAATCGTCCAGAAACTCCTCAACTCCTTTTCGGCTAGAGTTAGTATTTTGGACTCCAATGCTTTCTGGCTCAGGAGCTGTAATTCATCCTTAGCATTGCACGCTAGGAAAAATTCCCCTGCCTCCTCTCTCCCGTTGAAATATTGTTCATTGAACACTATAGGAGGATTTATCAAAAGAAGACAAAGAAACAATGAATGGAAAAAAAGAATTGGTTGAGCAATATAGCTCCAAACGGTAACTACCCATGCAGAAATTGTTCCCAATGTAACCTTAATTTAGCTAAAAATACTTTCAATTTAGGTGGCTATAATATTTATGTTAAACAGTTTATAACTTGCCGCAGCACCCACGTGGTATACTGCATAATATGCAACTGCGGATTATACTACGTGGGTAAAACAAAAAGACATTTGTTTAAACGCATTAGAGAACATTTGTACTCTTTAAAAACAGGAGTAGGAGCATCCCGTTTTATTGCACACATGCGTACTGTACACAATAATGACCCGAGAGCACTTCACTTTGCGGGCATAGAACGCATGTATGATAATATGAGCGATGTGAATAAGGAGCTACGGCTCGCACAGCGAGAAATCTACTGGATTAGTAGACTGAACGCGATAGGTCCAATGGGACTCAATGAAAGGAATGACCTTTCATCGTTCATATAATAGCATGTACGCTAGGTTAGATCCTATTTTTTACCTTATATTCACTATTTAGGTGTTTTTGGAGGTATATGTTGTGTATTGGTTTTACCTGTATCACGTGACTTCAGGTGATTTAAGCACACAGGATCACCTGAGTTTTTGAGACCGGATGAAGCATCACTAGATGTGAAACAGTCTGTTGTCTACTCTGTTTGTTCCCCTGCACCCTCCCCGTTTTCTCCCGAAGTCGGACGTCTGTGTTCATGGACCCTGTGGCATGTTGCAATAAAGCCTGAAGTTTTACAGTACAGTGCGGTGAGTCGCGACTCTGTTCTTTTCTTCTTGTGATTTTTATGCAATATTAAATTTACCATTTAAGACCCAGGAAAAGCTGGTTGGCAACTCCTTTAATGGCGTCCATATTGGATGTTCTCCAGTTTTTCCAGGAATAGACAAAGCTAAGAAACCACATGACACCATTCAAGAAAAGCTGGGTGACAACCCCCTCAATGGCAGCCATATTTGATGTCATCCAGTTTTCCCAGGGACATACAGAGCTAAGAAGCAGGTGGATACTGGATTTCTGTAGCACAGTTCAGCCAAGTTATGCGAACCCTAATTTACCATGCAGGACCCAAGGACAGCTGAATGACTCCCTGTCCCTACTCTCTGTGATAGCTCTCCTTAATGGCTACATTTTGGGACAAGTTTGCCATTCAGGATCTAGGAAAAGTTGGGGGACAACCTCTTTTTTGATAGCCATATTGTATGTCATCCAGCTTTCTATGGAACAGGCAGAGCTATGAAGCAGGTTGATACTGGATTCCTGTACCCCTTTTCAGGAAAGCTGGGTGACAACACCTTGAATGGGAGCCATATTGGATGGCTGGATTCAGTTTTTCTGGAAACCGAACTAAGCTCCCTAATGGCTGCACTTGTCAGCAAATGTCATTCAGGACCCAAGTAAAGTTGGGTGACAATTTCTTACTGGGCGAGCGGTATCTGGACATTGTATATGACGACCTGTTATCCTGCGTTGTCACTTTGTTTCCGCAGATTAAGTACCGAGAGGAAGGAGAACGATACAAGTCTGTTTTCCATTGGGACATGAAAGGCACCGAGAACGATCTGCACTACAAGACGGATCATGTGACGCAGGAGGTACGGGAGGGCACAGGATGGGGTATGAGTGGGCCTGCTCTGACCCCTGGGGGTAATAGTGGACATGCTCTGACCCCTGGGGGTAATAGTGGACATGCACTGACCCTTGGGGGTAATAGTGGGAATGATCTGAGTTTTAGGATAAATATGGGTGAGCTCTGACCTTTGGGTGTTCCCTGACCCCTGGGGGTAATAGTGGGAATGAGTTTGAGGATAATACAGTAGTGGGCAGGCTCTGACCTTTGGAGTAATAGTGGGTGTTCTCTGACCCCTGGGGGTAATAGTGGGCGTAGTCTGACCTCAGAGTAATAGTGGGTGTGCTCTGACCCCTGGGGGTAATAGTGGATGTAGGCTGACCTCAAGGTAATAGTGGGTGTGCTGTGACATCTGGGGGTAATAGTGGATGTAGGCTGACCTCAAGGTAATAGTGGGTGTGCTTTGACCCCTGGGGGTAATAGTGGATGTAGGCTGACCTTTGGGTAATGGTATAAGTGCCCTGACCCCTGGGGGTAATAGTGGATGTAGCCTGGCTTCAGGGTAATAGTGGGTGTGCTCTGACCCCTGGGGTAATAGTGGGCGTAGGCTGGCTTCAGGGTAATAGTGGGTGTGCTCTGACATCTGGGGGTAATAGTGGATGTAGGCTGACCTCAAGGTAATAGTGGGTGTGCTCTGACCCCTAGGGGTAATAGTGGATGTAGGCTGGCTTCAGGGTAATAGTGGGTGTGCTCTGACAACTGGGGGTAATAGTGGATGTAGGCTGACCTTTGGGTAATAGTTTAAGTGCCCTGACCCCTGGGGGTAATAGTGGGTGTAGGCTGACCTTAGGGTAATAGTGGGTGTGCTCTGACAACTGGGGGTAATAGTGGGCATGCTCTGATCCCTGGGGTAATAGTGGGCAAGCTGTGATCTTAGGGCTAACAATGGATGTGCTTTGACCCCTGGGGTTTATAAAGGACATGTTCTGACCTCGGGGTAATAGTGGGCATGCTCTGCTCTCATAGGTAATAGTGGGCATGCTCTGCTCTCATAGGTAATAGTGGGCATGCTCTGTTCTCATAGGTAATAGTGGGCATGCTCTGCTCTCATAGGTAATAGTGGGCATGCTCTGCTCTCATAGATAATAGTGGGCATGCTCTGCTCTCATAGGTAATAGTGGGCATGCTCTGCTCTCATAGGTAATAGGGGGCATGCTCTGTTCTCATAGGTAATAGTGGGCATGCTCTGTTCTCATAGGTAATAGTGGGCATGCTCTCATAGGTAATAGTGGGCATGCTCTGCTCTCATAGGTAATAGTGGGCATGCTCTGCTCTCATAGGTAATAGTGGGCATGCTCTGTTCTCATAGGTAATAGTGGGCATGCTCTCATAGGTAATAGTGGGCATGCTCTGCTCTCATAGGTAATAGTGGGCATGCTCTGCTCTCATAGGTAATAGTGGGCATGCTCTGCTCTCATAGGTAATAGTGGGCATGCTCTGCTCTCATAGGTAATAGTGGGCATGCTCTGCTCTCATAGGTAATAGTGGGCATGCTCTGCTCTCATAGGTAATAGTGGGCATGCTCTGCTCTCATAGGTAATAGTGGGCATGCTCTGCTCTCATGGGTAATAGTGGGCATGCTCTGCTCTCATGGGTAATAGTGGGCATGCTCTGCTCTCATGGGTAATAGTGGCTGTTCTCTGACCCCCAGTGATACTTTTTCTTCCCCAGAATGAATATGAAGGGGGTAAATCGTGGCTGTCTAATGTGGACCCGGACATGGTTCGCATCGAGCAAGCGCAGAAGAGGAGCGATAACGTAAGACGTTGGCCCAGATTTACTATCTGTATCAATGTTTTATATGGAGTGTACTTTATATTACAATATATCTGCAGGTACAATACACAGAGGACTATGAGCAGCAGATCAGGAAAGGAAGCTACCCGGCCATGATCACCCCGGCGTACCAGACCGCCAGGAAGGCAGCGCAGCTGGCCAGCAGTGTAAGTGCCCCCCCCCCCGATATACTGTATATACAGCAGTGTAAGTGCCCCCCCCCCGATAATCTGTATATACAGCAGTGTAAGTGCCCCTGATATACTGTATATACAGCAGTGTAAGTGCCCCCCCCCCCGATATACTGTATATACAGCAGTGTAAGTGCCCCCCCCGATATCCTGTATATACAGCAGTGTAAGTGCCCCTGATATACTGTATATACAGCAATGTAAGTGCCCCCCGATATACTGTATATACAGCAGTGTAAGTGCCCCCTGATATACTGTATATACAGCAGTGTAAGTGCCCCCCCGATATCCTGTATATACAGCAGTGTAAGTGCCCCTGATATACTGCATATACAGCAGTGTAAGTGCCCCCCGATAAACTGTATATACAGCAGTGTAAGTGCCCCCGATATACTATATATACAGCAGTGTAAGTGCCCCCTGATATCCTGTATATACAGCAGTGTAAGTGCCCCCTGATATCCTCTATATACATCAGTGTAAGTGCCCCCTGATATCCTATATATACAGCAGTGTAAGTGCCCCCCGATATACTGTATATACAGCAGTGTAAGTGCCCCCCCCGATATCCTGTATATACAGCAGTGTAAGTGCCCCCCCCGATATACTGTATATACAGCAGTGTAAGTGCCCCCGATATACTATATATACAGCAGTGTAAGTGCCCCCTGATATACTGTATATACAGCAGTGTAAGTGCCCCCTGATATCCTGTATATACAGCAGTGTAAGTGCCCCCCGACATACTATATATACAGCAGTGTAAGTGCCCCTCGATATCCTGTATATACAGCAGTGTAAGTGCCCCCTGATATCCTGTATATACAGCAGTGTAAGTGCCCCCCGACATACTATATATACAGCAGTGTAAGTGCCCCCTGATATACTGTATATACAGCAGTGTAAGTGCCCCCGATATCCTGTATATACAGCAGTGTAAGTGCCCCCTGATATACTGTATATACAGCAGTGTAAGTGCCCCCCGATATACTGTATATACAGCAGTGTAAGTGCCCCGATATACTGTATATACAGCAGTGTAAGTGCCCCCTGATATACTGTATATACAGCAGTGTAAGTGCCCCCCCGATATCCTGTATATACAGCAGTGTAAGTGCCCCTGATATACTGCATATACAGCAGTGTAAGTGCCCCCCGATAAACTGTATATACAGCAGTGTAAGTGCCCCCGATATACTATATATACAGCAGTGTAAGTGCCCCCTGATATCCTGTATATACAGCAGTGTAAGTGCCCCTGATATCCTCTATATACATCAGTGTAAGTGCCCCCTGATATCCTATATATACAGCAGTGTAAGTGCCCCCCGATATACTGTATATACAGCAGTGTAAGTGCCCCCCCCGATATCCTGTATATACAGCAGTGTAAGTGCCCCCCCCCGATATACTGTATATACAGCAGTGTAAGTGCCCCCGATATACTATATATACAGCAGTGTAAGTGCCCCCTGATATACTGTATATACAGCAGTGTAAGTGCCCCCTGATATCCTGTATATACAGCAGTGTAAGTGCCCCCCGACATACTATATATACAGCAGTGTAAGTGCCCCTCGATATCCTGTATATACAGCAGTGTAAGTGCCCCCTGATATCCTGTATATACAGCAGTGTAAGTGCCCCCCGACATACTATATATACAGCAGTGTAAGTGCCCCCCGATATACTGTATATACAGCAGTGTAAGTGCCCCCTGATATACTGTATATACAGCAGTGTAAGTGCCCCCTGATATACTGTATATACAGCAGTGTAAGTGCCCCCCGATATACTGTATATACAGCAGTGTAAGTGCCCCGATATACTGTATATACAGCAGTGTAAGTGCCCCCTGATATACTGTATATACAGCAGTGTAAGTGCCCCCCGATATCCTGTATATACAGCAGTGTAAGTGCCCCCTGATATACTGTATATACAGCAGTGTAAGTGCCCCCGATATCCCGTATATACAGCAGTGTAAGTGCCCCCTGATATACTGTATATACAGCAGTGTAAGTGCCCCCCGATATCCCGTATATACAGCAGTGTAAGTGCCCCCTGGTATACTGTATATACAGCAGTGTAAGTGCCCTGATATCCTGTATATACAGCAGTGTAAGTGCCCCCCGATATCCCATATATACAGCAGTGTAAGTGCCCCCCGATATCCCGTATATACAGCAGTGTAAGTGCCCCCCGATATACTGTATATACAGCAGTGTAAGTGCCCCCCGATATCCCGTATATACAGCAGTGTAATTGCCCCCTGATATCCTGTATATACAGCAGTGTAAGTGCCCCCGATATACTGTATATACAGCAGTGTAAGTGCCCCCTGATATCCTGTATATACAGCAGTGTAAGTGCCCCCCTGATATACTGTATATACAGCAGTGTAAGTGCCCCCTGATATACTGTATATACAGCAGTGTAAGTGCCCCCCGATATACTGTATATACAGCAGTGTAAGTGCCCCCCGATATCCTGTATATACAGCAGTGTAAGTGCCCCCTGATATACTGTATATACAGCAGTGTAAGTGCCCCCCGATATCCTGTATATACAGCAGTGTAAATGCCCCCTGATATACTGTATATACAGCAGTGTAAGTGCCCCCCGATATCCTGTATATACAGCAGTGTAAGTGCCCCCCGATATCCCGTATATACAGCAGTGTAAGTGCCCCCTGGTATCCTGTATATACAGTAGTGTAAGTGCCCCCTGATATCCTGTATATACAGCAGTGTAAGTGCCCCCTGATATCCTGTATATACAGCAGTGTAAGTGCCCCCTGATATCCTGTATATACAGCAGTGTAAGTGCCCCCCGATATCCTGTATATACAGCAGTGTAAGTGCCCCCCGATATCCCGTATATACAGCAGTGTAAGTGCCCCCTGGTATCCTGTATATACAGCAGTGTAAGTGCCCCCTGATATCCTGTATATACAGTAGTGTAAGTGCCCCCTGATATCCTGTATATACAGCAGTGTAAGTGCCCCCTGATATCCTGTATATACAGCAGTGTAAGTGCCCCCTGATATCCTCTATATACAGCAGTGTAAGTGCCCCCTGATATCCTGTATATACATCAGTGTAAGTGCCCACTGATATCCTGGATATACGCAGTGTAAGTGCCCCCCTGATATACTGTATATACAGCAGTGTAAGTGCCCCCCGATATACTGTATATACAGCAGTGTAAGTGCCCCCCGATATACTGTATATACAGCAGTGTAAGTGCCCCCTGATATCCTGTATATACAGCAGTGTAAGTGGCCCCCGATATACTGTATATACAGCAGTGTAAGTGGCCCCTGATATACTGTATATACAGCAGTGTAAGTGCCCCCTGATATCCTGTGTATACAGCAGTGTAAGTGCCCCCTGATATACTGTATATACAGCAGTGTAAGTGCCCCCCGATATCCTGTATATACAGCAGTGTAAGTGCCCCCCGAAATACTGTATATACAGCAGTGTAAGTGCCCCCTGATATCCTGTGTATACAGCAGTGTAAGTGCCCCCTGATATACTGTATATACAGCAGTGTAAGTGCCCCCCTGATATCCTGTATATACAGCAGTGTAAGTGCCCCCGATATACTCTATATACAGCAGTGTAAGTGCCCCCCGATATCCTGTATATACAGCAGTGTAAGTTCCCCCTGATATCCTGTATATACAGCAGTGTAAGTGCCCCCGATATTCTGTATATACAGCAGTGTAAGTGGCCCCTGATATCCTGTATATACAGCAGTGTAAGTGCCCCCTGATATCCTGTATATACAGCAGTGTAAGTGCCCCCTGATATACCGTATATACAGCAGTGCAAGTGGCCCCTGATATCCTGTATATACAGCAGTGTAAGTGCCCCCCTGATATCCTGTATATACAGCAGTGTAAGTGCCCCCGATATACTCTATATACAGTGTAAGTGCCCCCTGATATCCTGTATATACAGCAGTGTAAGTGCCCCCTGATATCCTGTATATACAGCAGTGTAAGTGCCCCCCGATATCCTGTATATACAGCAGTGTAAGTGCCCCTGATATCCTGTATATACAGCAGTGTAAGTGCCCCCTGATATCCTGTATATACAGCAGTGTAAGTGCCCCCGATATACTGTATATACAGCAGTGTAAGTGCCCCCCAATATCCTGTATATACAGCAGTGTAAGTGCCCCCTGATATCCTGTATATACAGCAGTGTAAGTGCCCCCGATATACTGTATATACAGCAGTGTAAGTGCCCCCAGATACCCTGTATATACAGCAGTGTAAGTGCCCCCTGATATCCTGTATATACAGCAGTGTAAGTGCCCCCTGATATCCTGTATATACAGCAGTGTAAGTGCCCCCGATATCCTGTATATACAGCAGTGTAAGTGCCCCCTGATATCCTGTATATACAGCAGCGTAAGTGCCCCCTGATATCCTGTATATACAGCAGTGTAAGTGCCCCCCGATATACTGTATATACAGCAGTGTAAGTGCCCCCTAATATCCTATATATACAGCAGTGTAAGTGCCCCCAATATCCTGTATATACAGCAGTGTAAGTGCCCCCCGATATACTGTATATACAGCAGTGTAAGTGCCCCCTAATATCCTATATATACAGCAGTGTAAGTGCCCCCAATATCCTGTATATACAGCAGTGTAAGTGCCCCCTGATATCCTGTATATACAGCAGTGTAAGTGCCCCCAATATCCTGTATATACAGCAGTGTAAGTGCCCCCCGATATACTGTATATACAGCAGTGTAAGTGGCCCCTGATATCCTGTATATACAGCAGTGTAAGTGGCCCCTGATATCCTGTATATACAGCAGTGTAAGTGGCCCCCGATATCCTGTATACACAGTAATGTAAGTGCCCCCGATATCCTGTATATACAGCAGTGTAAGTGCCCCCTGATATCCTGTATACACAGTAATGTAAGTGCCCCCCGATATCCTGTATATACAGCAGTGTAAGTGCCCCCTGATATCCTGTATACACAGTAATGTAAGTGCCCCCTGATATCCTGTATATACAGCAGTGTAAGTGCCCCCTGATATCCTGTATATACAGCAGTGTAAGTGCCCCCTGATATACTGTATATACAGCAGTGTAAGTGCCCCCTGATATCCTGTATATACAGCAGTGTAAGTGCCCCCTGATATACTGTATATACAGCAGTGTAAGTGCCCCCTGATATACTGTATATACAGCAGTGTAAGTGCCCCCCGATATACTGTATATACAGCAGTGTAAGTGCCCCCTGATATCCTGGATATACGCAGTGTAAGTGCCCCCAATATCCTGTATATACAGTAATGTAAGTGCCCCCCGATATACTGTATATACAGCAGTGTAAGGGCCCCCTGATATCCTGTATACACAGTAATGTAAGTGCCCTCCGATACTATCCATAGAGTCACTATATACAGTACAGTTCACAGAGCCACTATATACAGTACAGTCCATTGAGTCACTATATACAGTACAGTTCACAGAGCCACTATATACAGTACAGTCCATTGAGTCACTATATGCAGTACAGTTCACAGAGCCACTATATACAGTACAGTCCATTGAGTCACTATATGCAGTACAGTTCACAGAGCCACTATATACAGTACAGTCCATTGAGTCACTATATATAATACATTCTTTACAGTCATTATATACAGCGCTGTCCATAGAATCACTATATACGGTACAGTCCTTAAAGTCACTATATACAGTAAGTAAATACAGATAGTCACTATATACAGTGCAGGCCATAGAGTACATATATAGTACAGTCCATATAGTCACTACATACAGTAGTCCATACAGTCATTATACTGTATATAGTACATTCTTTGCGTTCACTGTGTACAGTCAATACAGTCACTATATACAGTCAATACAGATAAAGTCACTATATACAGTGCAGTACATGGAGTCACTATATACAGTCCAGTCCATACAGTCACTATATACAGTCAATACAGATACAGTCACTATATACAGTACAGTACATGCAGTCACTATATACAGTCCAGTCCATACAGTCACTATATACAGTATAGTCCATAGAGTCCCTATATACAGTCCAGTCCATACAGTCACTATATACAGTCACTATATACAGTATAGTCCATAGAGTCACTATATACAGTGCAGTCCATACAGTCACTATATACAGTATAGTCCATAGAGTCCCTATATTCAGTGCAGTCCATAGAGTCCCTATATACAGTCCAGTCCATACAGTCACTATATACAGTCACTATATACAGTATAGTCCATAGAGTCACTATATACAGTGCAGTCCATACAGTCACTATATACAGTATAGTCCATAGAGTCCCTATATTCAGTGCAGTCCATAGAGTCCCTATATACAGTCCAGTCCATACAGTCACTATATACAGTCACTATATACAGTATAGTCCATAGAGTCACTATATACAGTGCAGTCCATACAGTCACTATATACAGTATAGTCCATAGAGTCACTATATACAGTGCAGTCCATACAGTCACTATATACAGTATAGTCCATAGAATCCCTATATTCAGTGCAGTCCATAGAGTACATATATAGTGCACTCTTCACTATCACTATATACAGGACAGTCCATACAGTCACTATATACAGTATAGTCCATAGAGTCCCTATATTCAGTGCAGTCCATAGAGTACATATATAGTGCACTCTTCACTATCACTATATACAGGACAGTCCATATAGTCACTATATACAGTATAGTCCATAGAGTTACTATATACAGTGCAGTCCATAGAGTACATATATAGTGCACTCTTCACTATCACTATATACAGGACAGTCCTCAGAACCATATATGCAGAATACTCCCTGTATACACTGTGGCGGTATTTATTATACACTTATTCATTCTCCTAGGTGGAATACAAGCGCGGGCACGATGAGCGGGTATCCCAGTACACCAGTGTGGTGGACACTAAGGACATTCTACATGCCAGGTCCGGGGGGCAGCACCGCAGTGATGTAAGTACCCCCCCCCCCCCCACTATCTCCCCTGCAACCCCATTTCTTCTTCCTCAGACTTCATTCTCTACATTGTTTCCTCTAGATAAAATACACAGAGGACTACGAGGAGCAGAGAGGAAAGGGCAGCTTCCCAGCGCTGATCACTCCCGGCTACCAGATTGCCAAGAAGGCCAACGAGCTGGCCAGTGATGTGAGTTCATAGTTTATGGCCACTAGGTGGCGATGTGGATCCCTTACTGCAAGCACTTTAAAGCGATGGCTCGGGGGCTCTCCAGCTGTTGCAAAACTACAGCTCCCAGCATGCCATGACAGCCGAAGGCTGTCATGGCATCCTGGGGGTTGTAGTTGTGCAACAGCCTCCGGTTGAGGAATACTGCCTGGTGTATATACGTGCATTACGCCAAAGTCTTATCTTTGCGGCAGGTGAGATACCACCAGCGATATCAGAAGGAGATGAAGGGGAAGACCTCCGCAGCAGATGTCACCTCCAGTACGGACCACCTGAGCCAGGTACGAGATAAGACTCTGGGGTGGCACCACACGTCCAACTAATCTTGTTAAAATTGCACAATTTTTACTGCGATTTCGGAAAATCGTAGTAAAAACTCGTCAGTACCTCAACGCAGCAAAGCCATAAAAATATTGTGATTGTTTTTCACCATAATATTGGCACCAAACGTCTTAAAAAGTGTCCCTATGACAGTAGGGATACATTGTATTTGTGGACAGTTGGGTCTCATGATGTTACGATACATTGTATTTGTGGACAGTTGGGTCTCATGATGATAGGATACATTGTATTTGTGGACAGTTGGGTCTCATGATGATAGGATACATTGTATTTGTGGACAGTTGGGTCTCATGATGTTACGATACATTGTATTTGTGGACAGTTGGGTCTCATGATGATATGATACATTGTATTTGTGGACAGTTGGGTCTCATGATGATAGGATACATTGTATTTGTGGACAGTTGGGTCTCATGATGATACGATATATTGTATTTGTGGACAGTTGGGTCTCATGATGATAGGATACATTGTATTTGTGGACAGTTGGGTCTCATGATGATACGATACATTGTATTTGTGGACAGTTGGGTCTCATGATGATACGATACATTGTATTTGTGGACAGTTGGGTCTCATAATGATACGATACATTGTATTTGTGGACAGTTGGGTCTCATGATGATATGAAACATTGTATTTGTGGACAGTTATGTCTCATGATGATACGATACATTATATTTGTGGACAGTTGGGTCTCATGATGATATGATACATTGTATTTGTGGACAGTTGGGTCTCATGATGTTACGATACATTGTATTTGTGGACAGTTGGGTCTCATGATGATAGGATACATTGTATTTGTGGACAGTTGGGTCTCATGATGATAGGATACATTGTATTTGTGGACAGTTGGGTCTCATGATGATATGATACATTGTATTTGTGGACAGTTGGGTCTCATGATGATAGGATACATTGTATTTGTGGACAGTTGGGTCTCATGATGATACGATATATTGTATTTGTGGACAGTTGGGTCTCATGATGATAGGATACATTGTATTTGTGGACAGTTGGGTCTCATGATGATACGATACATTGTATTTGTGGACAGTTGGGTCTCAAGATGATACGATACATTGTATTTGTGGACAGTTGGGTCTCATGATGATACGATACATTGTATTTGTGGACAGTTGGGTCTCATAATGATACGATACATTGTATTTGTGGACAGTTGGGTCTCATGATGATATGAAACATTGTATTTGTGGACAGTTATGTCTCATGATGATACAATACATTATATTTGTGGACAGTTGGGTCTCATGATGATATGATACATTGTATTTGTGGACAGTTGGGTCTCATGATGATATGATACATTGTATTTGTGGACAGTTGGGTCTCATGATGATATGATACATTGTATTTGTGGACAGTTGGGTCTCATGATGATATGATACATTGTATTTGTGGACAGTTGGGTCTCATGATGATATGATACATTGTATTTGTGGACAGTTGGGTCTCATGATGATACAATACATTGTATTTGTGGACATTTGGGTCTCATGATGATAGGATACATTGTATTTGTGGACAGTTGGATCTCATGATGATACGATACATTGTATTTGTGGACAGTTGGGTCTCATGATGATACGATATATTGTATTTGTGGACAGTTGGGTCTCATGATGATACGATATATTGTATTTGTGGACAGTTGGGTCTCATGATGATAGGATACATTGTTATTTGTGGACAGTTGGGTCTCATGATGATACGATACATTGTATTTGTGGACAGTTGGGTCTCATGATGATAGGATACATTGTATTTGTGGACAGTTGGGTCTCATGATGATAGGATACATTGTATTTGTGGACAGTTGGGTCTCATGATGATATGATACATTGTATTTGTGGACAGTTGGGTCTCATGATGATATGATACATTGTATTTGTGGACAGTTGGGTCTCAAGATGATACGATACATTGTATTTGTGGACAGTTGGGTCTCATGATGACACAATACATTGTATTTGTGGACAGTTGGGTCTCATGATGATACGATACATTGTATTTGTAGACAGTTGGGTCTCATGATGAGACGATAAATTGTATTTGTGGACAGTTGGGTCTCATGATGATATGAAACATTGTATTTGTGGACAGTTATGTCTCATGATGATACGATACATTGTATTTGTGGACAGTTGGGTCTCATGATGATACGATACATTGTATTTGTTACGCCGAGCGCTCCGGGTCCCCGCTCCTCCCCGGAGCGCTCGCAGCATCCTCGCAATTGCAGTGCCCCGGTCAGACCTGCTGACCGGGTGCGCTGCAATATCTCTCTCAGCCGGGATGCGATTCGTGATGCGGGAGGCGCCCGCTCGCGATGCGCATCCCGGCTCCCGTACCTGACTCGTTCCCCGTCTGTCTTGTCCCGGCGCGCGCGGCCCCGCTCCTTAGGGCAAGCGCGCGCCGGGTCTCTGCAATTTAAAGGGCCACTGCGCCACTGATTGGCGCAGCAGGCTTAATCAGTGTGTTCACCTGTGCACTTCCCTACTTATACCTCACTTCCCCTGCACTCCCTCGCCGGATCTTGTTGCCATTGTGCCAGTGAAAGCGTTTCCTTGTGTGTTCCTAGCCTGTGTTCCAGACCTCCTGCCGTTGCCCCTGACTACGATCCTTGCTGCCTGCCCTGACCTTCTGCTACGTCCGACCTTGCTCTTGTCTACCCCCTTGTACCGCGCCTATCTTCAGCAGTCAGAGAGGTTGAGTCGTTGCTGGTGGATACGACCTGGTTGCTACCGCCACTGCAAGACCATCCCGCTTTGCGGCGGGCTCTGGTGAATACCAGTAGCAACTTAGAACCGGTCCACCAACACGGTCCACGCCAATCCCTCTCTGGCACAGAGGATCCACCTCCAGCCAGCCGAATCGTGACAGTAGATCCGGCCATGGATCCCGCTAAAGTCCCGCTGCCAGTTGTCGCCGACCTCACCACGGTGGTCGCCCAGCAGTCGCAACAGATAGCGCAACAAGGCCACCAGCTGTCTCAACTGACCGTGATGCTACAGCAACTATTACCACAGCTCCAGCAACCTTCTCCTCCGCCAGCTCCTGCACCTCCTCCGCAGCGAGTGGCCGCTTCCGGCCTACGATTATCCTTGCCGGACAAATTTGATGGGGACTCTAAGTTTTGCCGTGGCTTTCTTTCGCAATGTTCCCTGCACTTGGAGATGATGTCGGACCAGTTTCCTACTGAAAGGTCTAAGGTGGCTTTCGTAGTCAGCCTTCTGTCTGGGAAAGCTCTGTCATGGGCCACACCGCTCTGGGACCGCAATGACCCTGTCACTGCCTCTGTACACTCCTTCTTCACGGAGATTCGAAGTGTCTTTGAGGAACCTGCCCGAGCCTCTTCTGCTGAGACTGCCCTGCTGAACCTGGTCCAGGGTAATTCTTCTGTTGGCGAGTACGCCATCCAATTCCGTACTCTCGCCTCCGAATTATCCTGGAATAATGAGGCCCTCTGCGCGACCTTTAAAAAAGGCCTATCCAGCAACATTAAAGATGTGCTGGCCGCACGAGAAATTCCTGCTAACCTGCATGAACTTATTCATCTTGCCACCAG